>NW_013565074.1:0-4701 GCF_000499605.1 Eimeria maxima | reverse complement strand
CTTAAGTCCTGTGCAACTTTAAACGTCACCACGGTCTAAAGGGATGGCATACGACAGCATCCAGGGTCAATTCCCAGCTACACGAAACATTTCGTCAACGCAAACGTATTTGAGGACCATTTTTGAAAGGTCCCTTGGTCTCGATCCGACGCATACTGCCTGTTTGCAAGGTTAATAATACCGGTATTCCAACAGCCAGCATGCAATCAATCTACGGCTACTGCGCACAATGGTTTGCACGTTTTCACGATTGATGATGCCCTGAACGGCAATCCCTTCGCCTGACGCAACAGTGTGTTGAATGCAAAGGCCAGTGAGAACCAATGGCTAAAGGACACATTCATGCATCAGATATTATATGCATATGCTTCAGCAATAAGCACTGTATACCAGCTGGCCCTCAGCATCTAACAGTAAAAGGCTCGTTGCATTGAGTATCTCAGCCGAGTCAAGAGGATGCTTTCAGCGGAAAAAAAATGCTGCTGGCGGAATGTGGTTCTCCACGACAATAATTAAGCGCTTTCTTGAATTCGTTTGCAGTCACATACATTCTGCAGAACCAACGGGAACATTCAGCAATCACTTGCAAACTGTGGGTGTGGACAATGCGTCAACTATCGCATCCGAGAGGGGATATGAGCATTGCTTAAACCCTTTCCACGTTCAGGTAATCAGTCAAACGAAACACAGGGGCTAGTGCCGAACACCCGAGGCTGCCGCTTCAACATGTCGCCTCATCTCAGCAAAACCCATGAGCCTCATACCAAATTATACCAATACCCTACAATACCTATACCCTAAACGTTAGGAAGTGTTGCAGCCAACCAGGAGAGGGTTAGCCTGTCGAACCGCACCGCGTCGGGTTAAGGGAACCCTTCCCTGGTTTTTTCACTTTTTCGTAGTGACGTGAGGAGCAAAGCAACACGATTTGGGCGAAGCCTCTTACCTCCTGTATACCACACAAATCCACTAGAAGAAGAGGCTCTCGAAGCGGCAAGGAGTGGCAGAGCACAGCAGTCAACAAATCAACGTACCGCAACTACAGAAGCAAAATCGTAACCAGGTAGCGTCATATACCTACTTTCTGAACGACACAGGAAAGTGAAGGTAAGCCTCACACAGTCTGACACTTGGTGAGGGGCCCTGCGAATAGGCTTGGCATGCGCTCAACGCAACAGAGTTTCCATCATTTTCTTGTTCTTCGTTTTTCAATGCCTTCTCGACCATGGCGCAGTTGAGCAAAGGTGCAGCTGCCTTTACATCCACTGCATTTGCCAAAATGAAGGAGTTGAACATACATCAACTAGCCGGAGACCTCGCGAGGGCATGCGAATCGGCCTGATGCTGCCTGACCTTTTTAAGCTCTCAAGCTCATCAGTGTGCATAGGTGTACATATGCACAGTCATTTGCTTTTGCACTTTGTGTGAATGCATTTCGGTGTTGCAACGCTTGCTCAGTCACCGTATGGCCAACAGATGTATCTTTCGCGGTGCAGGTGCATATTCCTAATGCCAAATTTTAAGCATGTGATTCGTCGTGGAATGTGCCTGAATATCTGTGTTTGTCGACAGCATTGTAACTCTACAGGCATGCCCTAGACCGCATACCTGTTCTATCTGCGTCCCAAGGTGTCATGATTGGCACGACATTGAAAGGCCAACAGCAAGAAAATGATGGAAACGCCTGCATAGGACAGATTCATTGGGGATGATGCGTAAGGGTGGTTAGTGGTGGCACACGCATTTACATGAGGCTACACCTCGTAATGGATAAAAGAACCGGAACGAAACAGAGATGTGAAATTATATAAGTTTGTCTCAGTGCGAAGAAACTCAGTGTTGTACTCCAGGTAGTCCAGTAACATAACACAGATTCCTTGAGCATCATCGCGCTTCCTTTGCAAGCTAATGTACGGAGTTAATGCGAAACAGGGCTTCCACCGGGCATCGAATCCCCTACGACTTCGTCGCCGCACCCCCAGCGACGCGGCTAGGCAAATGAATCTAATCTAGGAATCTTTTGAACTCACAAAAGCGAGCACATGCGGGTGCGACGACACAACCAATAAGAGACTATCAACTGTTTCCCCGGCTTGTTTCGGACGACAACGAAAAGAAGAACGCCTACACCCAACGTACAACCTGAATAACCAAGCCCGCGTCCTACCCTCTACAATTAGGAGTTTTGAAGCACGATAGGGGTAGCATTTATCCACGACAACCATGCAAAAAAGGCAGTGCCATTATTTACGCGGGGTCCTTTGCAACAGGCGTTTGCATGGCTCCTCTGATGAAAGACACCTACCATCTTCGCGTCCACTGAAACTTATGTGTTATGATGGTCTTGCACTCCTATGTTTGCAGTGCTTCATTTCCCCGCGGAACAGGACACCGTTCCGGTGCTTCAAAGCGTTCCTTACATTCAGCAATTGAGCAGCAAACTCTCCACGTACGGAGCCGCTTCCACACCTGTAGGCAGCCTTCGAACGCATCAGCTGTTTATGTAAAGGGACCTGCAAAAAAGGCCCCCTAATTCGTTATAGCAACCCACCGTCTGATGCAGTAGGAGACACGAAGCGTACACACCCTTTGCTTGCCAAGTCAATCCGCGTAGGCGCATTTCCTGTTGTACGACATAGATATCAATGCTCGCTAAATCTTGATTTCAGTTCTATGATCTTGCAAAACTCAGTTTGGCACAACCAAAATCCGTTGCATACCTTTAGAAGTAATACAGGTAGTAGGCCAATGATAGAGTGTTACACATGGGCGAGGTGTGGAGCATTTATGACTGAGAATTGCGTCGGGCATTCAATTAGATGCGGTACATAATCTATTCAACGCACTGCCTGCGGTTTCCCAAGACACCCGGTGGCAGTAGTCCCAACAATAACAAAGTCCAAAGACCTATCCATAAACCGCAGTACCTCCAGCCGCCGCCGCCAGACGCCTGCCCCTGTAGGAGCCACATGCGAAGGGCTGCAACCACACAAACGCACGACCTAAACATCCAAAGATTCAGCATACCCTCAATAGGTTTGTTGCGTACTTACAGATGCTTCGACAAGGCGCTGCCCACGTCGTCGACCGCAAAGACATAGACGTTCTATGGGCCATAATATGAGCAGTCATGTGTGCAAAGAAGCTGCTGGTATGTAAGTCGTGATTTATCGATTTATCCTAGTACGACCGCAACTTGCTGGTCGAGCGGAATGCTCCCATGCGACATCCCTCTGCATCATATAATGATCTGAGCGCCGGCCAAGCCACAAGTTTCAGTGTTTTTGTCTTATATCAGTAGAAAGTTATTTTGCAGCAAGCACGCGGTTCTGGGCTATGGTAAACACGTCTGCGCCCTCAGATTCTGACTTCCCTTTTCGTCCGCAAGGCTCACGCTCTGAGGGCACGCAGAATCCCAGCCAATTGCTCTTTAATGAAGGCCTACGTAAGCCATCTGTCCACAGCTGATTCTCGCGGAAACGCGTTGTCGTCCAACACTAGTTTGACAAATAAGCTGTATGATGCTGAACGCCGTCCACGAAAATTTCATGCTGCACGTCTACAGACTAGAGTGCTCAAGCATGTGTAATCTCCTCTACAAGAAGGCGCACCTTCTGCACGCGATTTCATCGTATGTGCCCTAAATATTTGACAGAGTCTCCGCATATGCAGGTGGCGGCTGGAGATGCCATTAACCATCAGTATCAGTGTTTCGAATGCCTCGCAGACTGTGCCCTGTGTAAAAGCAAAGATATAGAGCAGCTAATCGTAGCTTCGGCTTCTTTAAAGCTCCCGGAAAACTATTTTCCGACAACCTCACAGTCTAAACCACGACAGTGCGAGTTCGTGATGTCTTCAAGGGTAAAGACCAAACCTATTGTCGCCTCCTGCATCGTTTGCCAATCTGCCAAAACTGCTCTTTGTCCACTGTCTGCAAATAGTCACAAGGGCCTTTTTAAAACCAACTATATTATAGCAAGTAGCTAGGCTGTGGCAACATCAGCCCAGTTATACACACTGAACCATCTCCATGAACGTGTATGCAGGTGTATGCTTGTCCAGAAGCATTCCTATGGATGGCGAATCATTCTGAATGCTCCTAAATTAAAACGCCCCCTGGTTGATCAGTCAGTTAATTTTTCCTGAAGCTTCCCAAACCAGCCTTTTGCTCTACACACTTCACCCGAAAGGGCTGGCATGCTTAACAAGCAGTATAGCAAAATGCTGAGTGTGATGCATTAGGCGTCGACACACAATGGCATTTGCATACGCAGTCACACAAACTGTAGACTTACCATTACAAATAGGTGTAACCGCCAGCAAGTACAACGCACATACTGGTTCACGATAGAGCAAGGTCAGCCCGGCACTCATTTGCGAGCACGGTTTCTGGCTACACGAAGCGGCCTAGTAATCTCGAACCAAACACCCACTTGCTGAACGGCACAAGAGAGCAAGGGTGCAGCCACAATGGGGCCAATTCACGAGTATGAGGAACGCGCTTGGCCTGAGTATTTTGTCCCGTACAAGATGCAGATTGCCGTCGTCGTGCATCTGTGCACTCGGCTGCATCATAGGGGGCATTGTTGTGTTCCCCAGACGCCGATGGCACAGGACCGTCGGCAAGAAACACCACATGCACCAAATGCCTGCCCATAGGCTTGCTTTCAACTTCTCCCCCTTCTGTTGCTGCGACTACAG
>NW_013565073.1:0-4305 GCF_000499605.1 Eimeria maxima | reverse complement strand
GGGGGGGGGGAATGGAGATAATATTCTTTGCTGTTCATAGACCACACAGAGGAAACGGCAGTGTCATGCATTTGGGTAAAAGGGAATCTGGGTTGCAGCTGTGCGCCAGTGCGTTTGTGGGCCTTGTGGGCTCCTTAGCATATTCTATCCAAGGATCTGGCATGGTTCACACCAGTTTAGCTTCATACGGGAATGAACCTTCTGTGGAGGAAAACAATTACAGAAGATCCTGCAGGTTTTGTGCATTTGCAGGGGGCTGCAAGCGAAAGATCAACCTCTTCCCCCAGAGATAAAGACTCAGACAATCAGGCAAGCCATTTTGCCTGTGTTACTCAGTCCATTAGCTGCCCCTTGTACCCTCTATTTCATGCGTAGCACAATATAGGACACTCCTGGAAAAGAGTGAAAACTTTCACAGGCACTCCAGTGTAATGAATGCCAGCTCCATGCTTAGATGGGTTGCGCCATGTATAAAGTAAATGTGAGGCCAACGTGAGCTGGGTGCTCTTACCGGCTACATCTTCTTCTGGGACCCGCATGTGCGTACACAGGGTGATGCAAGCGTATTTGCAACCGCCTTTCAGAGAACAGCGACCTTTGGACTGGGCCGCCGTCACCGAGGAGTCTTTGGCCCTTCGCAGGTCAGGCAACTGAGTTATGCTCTACGCACGTGTATCGCTCCTACTGGTTTGTGGTTCTTGTTTTCGTAGCCGTAGTGCGAATGTATTTGTTGGTCGCTATCATATTTGCATGAAAAGAGCTGCAGGTCACTGACACGAAGCCGGTCGGCTAGAGTTAGTACAATCAAGCCCCACACGTCGCCGTGAAGTAGTAGAACACTTTCATTGCGTGTGGGTTTGCGTGCCAGGGAATTCGCAGTACCGTTAAGACTCCAACTGCTGACTCGGAATCGGAGGCAGGCCTCTAATTTGCTGCTGTTTCTTCATTGGCACTGCAGTTCCGTCGACACCCTGTTGAGATCCTGAATTTGTGACCGTGTATAGTCGCAGGTTCAGGAGCACAGTAGGCTGTCAGGAGAGACAGCGTGTATATATGATACGCATTTTTGCGGCGTCATGCATTTGTTTTGGTATGCATTCGGTCTTCGTTTTCCGGTGTGACAAAGATCTTCACATCGTGGATTTGCCATGGTGATGCGCGTTTTTGAAGGAAGAGGACGATTTGTCATTGAAACCTAAGAAGAACATCCCGAGCGTCGAGGTGAGCGAACAGTGCGGCTTCTGAACTAGCGCAGGTGCATAGGCAGTTCACTTTTCCTTACAACAGACATGTAAATGCCTTTCCACTGCAGGGATTAATCAAGTGGTTTCTTTCGTGTAGGCAAGTCTGCAGACTAGGCATAAATATACATATAAATCCTAGAGCTGCATTCCTGTAGTGGTTGCTTGAGGTGGCCGAGAATGCGAAGACAGCTTCAAAACTCAGTTTTGACTTGCTGAGCTGCTACGCTTCCCTTCAGCATGGTCCTAAACCACCGCGGAAAATGAAGGACGAGGTGCAGCATATTGTCGGCAGCCTCGTTAAGAGTAGCGCGGATGGAGGCGGCGAAAAAGAAAGCTATGTAGGCTCCGACAGGTTTACCTATAATTCAAACCCGATCAATTCTGCCCCCCTCTAGGACCCCAGGGGACTACGTCTTAATAGCTTCAAATTTGGCCGCATGGTTGTTGCTGTCCTGTGTGATTGTATGGTGCTGCAGAGAGTTGGCGCGGGAGTGGGCAAAGACTCACAAGAACAAAAGGAAGTGAGCATTGCCTAGTGGGACATCCCATTGCTAGCTCAGAAATATTTCTTCCTCCCGACCTAAACCCTTACTACACTCCAACTTGATTAGCAACCAATATCTGGCCTGCTTCTTTTGCGTCATTTACAAGTGGTTGTGTTGCTGTGCTGCGTTTTCAGTATCAAGTTAGTGTCGTGGAGGGCTCTGCAAACCTCCATGTTCATGCCTCCTGGAGACTGCTCCTTTTTCACTGTCAAAGTATTTACAGAGCTGCTAAACTGGGCTGAGTGAATAAACAACATTGAGAGGGGTGCTCACGAGCTGTGCTTTGCATGGAGTAATGCCTCCAGTATTCGTGCAGCGCTCCCCTCGACGCTGTGCGAACATTACGCGTGCAAAGAAACACCCATTGCGATGACTCGTGAGTGTGCCTCGTGCGTCCTAGGTGTCTGAACAAATTTTTTGGCAAATTGTGTGGCCTCAGGTTGCGATCACGAAGGCGTTGGCGATTGCTGCTCAGAAGGGCCACATAAAACACGACATCGTTATACCAACGGGTCCTACACCGGTGAGGATGGTGCCACAGGTTTGCCACTATTTATGTAGAGTAAAATGTTTACTGTAGATTGTATGTTGCGCCTCCTGCGGAGGTTGGGAAACGCTTAACCTGTGGCACCGGATGAATTTGTCAGCCAGCATGCCTGAGCTCGACCGCTACATAACCTGGTGACGATAATGCTTAGTTGTATTTACTGCTGAACAGGGGATGCCACCACGGGTCGAGTACGTCAAGGTGCAAGACTGGTCAGCCGACGCCTCGGTAAGTAGAGAATGATCGGTGCAGTCATGCTACTGGTGCCAACAAACAGGATCACATTTACCCTGTGGAACAACAACACTTTAGATTCTAGCGTTAAATTTTTGGCAACACTATAGGCTGATTATTATCATTGTGCCAGCTTCTTAGGTTCTATTCGACAGACTACGTGAGATGATGTAGAACACTGAGAGAACTCTGAACCTATGCAGTGCCAGCCCAAAGAAGCACCCTGCAAAGTCATCTACAATTGGTTGATCAGGGCCCGCAGGATATTCTTGTGCATCTAGCGTGTAGATTAACTTACTATCAGCGAGCCAGGCAGATATCAGACTGCCTTTCCGCACTCAAGAATGCGTGCTGATTGGCAGTAACTGTGAAACAGTGAGGACGAATTTCCTCCTCATCGACCTGGCGTAACCGGCATTTATCCATCGAGTACTAAGTTCTGAGTGCCTTGTAATGAGCTCTGTGTGTGTATTCTTAGCCATCGCCAAAAAAGAGGGTTTGGCAGAACTTGCACTCTCGTCTTGGAGAAGGAATGATACCCGGAGTCGAAGACATTGTTTACCAGGTTTGCCTTTGTGGCCCTGTCTATTCGATACAGATTTGTGCCGCTAGTGCTTCGTCCTAGAATAAGCCTGTTCTATGGACCCTAGTGGAAAACTGCGATCACAGTTGCTGCCGAAAATGTGCGAACTAGACGAAAACTACTGACAGATATGCATTGGTGGAGACGCACATATTTACGTGAAACTCCATTAATATTTGTTGTGCGATGTGCTGTGCGTGTGTTTGTGGACTTCAGCATCTTGACAGAGTAACCCATTCCACTGTGCCCACCGTACACTGCTGTAGCACGACTTTCAGGCCACGCATCTCAGCACTGCCATAGTTGTGGTGCGGCCTTTATGTGGCGTCACAATAGCCAATGCTTGCGCATTATTACCGTTCTTTCTTGTGGATACCATTTGCCAGGTCCCCAAGACGGCCATGACCAAAGAATCGGCAAGTCCTCTTGCTGCCTTCCCTCTGTACACCTCCGACGTTCACTATACGGCTCCGCTAGTAGTGGCCATTCACAGTCTTAGTTGCACAACTGGGCATCTGGAGAACTTTCTATCTTGCGCATGACTGCTCCCGATTGTGTCTTGACAGGTGCAGGCCGGGATGACCAAGCCTGACGTTGATGCACCGGTGCGTCCCTGTTCCCTTTGGTTGTGGGCATCTGTTGGGAGGCCAGCAGCACTTGCATTTGGGGGCTGTTGGACTCTGGGGAGTGCTCAGGTGATAGGCCCAAGCTAGCTAAGTGGATCCCCCTGTTGTCGGGAGCCCGAGCTGGTTTGAGATTGCGTCTTTGGTGGTTTTATCTGTTGTGTGCGGATGGCTTTAAGCTGGAATACAGGGGTGTCTGTTTTGATAGGCAGGCAGCATTAGCAAGGCTTTAGGATGTCATGTTCGTGCATATGATGCGGGGTTTGAAAACTCAACAGGAAGTGTCATGCAAGTGCTATGCTGTTGTGCTACTGTCTAGCGGCGTTCTCAAATGTAGATGTTGCTTTTGGAATATTCCTGGAGGACGTTTCGTTTGCAAGGCATGTTCATGTATCTCTTTTGTTTGATGCTGTCGTTTTGCGGTTGTTACTGTACAGGGCGAAGGGGCCGGTTCGCCGACTGAAGAAGGCGCAGCGGCAAGTCCCTAATTGTGCAGTTGCCGACTGAGTATCTGTTGGTCGCTCAGCGG
>NW_013565072.1:0-3890 GCF_000499605.1 Eimeria maxima | reverse complement strand
AATAAATAGGAGAAGAAAGAGGAAAAGAAAATAAATTCTTTTTTTTTTTTTTCTTCTTTTTTTTCTTCTTTTTTATTTGTTGCTGCAGCAGCAAATATGCTTCGTTATACCTTAAGAGCTGCTGCTAACCGCAGACTATGCAGCAGCAGCAGCAGCAGCAGCAGCAGCAGCAGCAGCAGTACCTGCAGCAGTACCTGCAGCAGCTGCAGCAGCAGCAGCTACAACAACAGCATCAGTATTAGCAGCAGCAGCAGCAACAACAACAGGAGCAGCAGATGCAGCAGCAACAGGAGTAAATTATATTCAATAGGAGGAGGAGGAGGAAGAGGAGGAGGAGGAGAATATTTATTGAATCGTGTGATTGCATGCAATAAGGTGCCTATACACCTTGGGGTGTATATTCATCATAATAGTATGACAACATTATCATCAACAAGTCCTTGTACATCTGCTGCAGCAGTAGCAGCAGATGCAGCAGCAGCATCAGCAGCAGCATCAGCAGCAGCAGCAGCAGAAGAAGCAACAACAAGAGCATTATTAGCAGCACAAGAAGAAGGAGAAGGAAGAGGAGGAAGAAAAGAAGAAAAAAGAGGAAAAAGTATTTTTTATCCATTAGGTAAAATAGAGAAAATAAATATAAATAATAATTTACGAATGATTTCTTGGTTTGCTCAACATAATGCCATTAATATTAATTCTTCTTTTATTGCTAGGGCTAAATACTTTCCTCCTATGCAGCAGCAGCAGCAGCAGCAGCAGCAGCAGCAGCAGGGTGTACAACAGCAGCAGCAGCAGCAGGAGAATAAGTTACAGGCATGTCCTATAGATTATTCATGGCTAGAATTAACATTATTATTAGGTAATAATAATAATAATAATAATAATAATAATAATAATATAAATAATAATATAAATAATAATATAAATATAGATAAAAAAGAGGAAGAAAAGAGGAAAAAAGAAGAAGAAGAAGAAAAAAAAAAAATAAATAATAATAATAATATACGTTTATATAATATAATAAAAGAAGGAGGAAGAAGAAATTCACGATTTATACGCAATGGACGTTTATTAGAAATAATTGATTGTTTTGCTGCAGATGTTTCTTTCTTTTATTGTAGGCATTTATTTACTCTTAATATAAATAATAATAATAATAATAATAATAATAATAATAATAATAATATAAATAATAATAATAATAATAATAATAATAATAATAATAATAATATATATAATTATATTGATAAAGGGGAAAGAAAAGGAGAAAAAGAAGAAGAAGAACAAGATCTATTTCTTACTGTTGCTATTGATTCTATAAGATTATTTAATAATAATAATTATACCAATATAAACTGCAGCAACAGCAGCAGCAGCAGCAGCAGCAGCAGCAGCAGCAACAGTATAAACAGCAGCAGCAACAAGGAGGAAGAAGAAGAAGAAAAGGATTATCCTTATTTATATGCAGATAAAGATTTAATATTAAGAGGATTTGTTTCTTATGCAGGAAATTCCTCCGTAGAAATAACCACAGAAATACATCAAGTATGTTCAGGTGTATAGGCACCTATTTATTCTATTTATTTATTTATTTATTTAATTTATTTATTTATTATATTTATTTATTTATATTTATTATGTATATAGGACTTGTTAGGTGTGTGTGTGTGTATATATTGCATGTCATTGATGCTGTTGCTGTTGCTGCTATTCCTGCTGCTGCTGCTGCTGCTGCTGCTGCTGTTGCTGCTGCTGCTGCAGGATAATCGATTAATGGGTTCTGCATGTTTAGTATTTGTACATGTTGGTAAGGATGGTCGTCCTAAGGGAGAAATTCCTCCATTAGCTCCCCCTGAGCAGCAGCTGCAGCTAGAGGGCGGACAGGAGGAGCAGCAGCAGCAACAGCTGCAGCAGCAGCAGAATAATAAATTACTACAATTACATCTGCATGCAGCTAAATTAAGACAAGAAGCAAGAAGAGCAGCAGCAAAAAATCCCCCTAGGCTATGGGCACCCCTACAGGAGGAGAGTGAATTCTTACACCAGACATGGTTAACTGCATGCAGACTCAGCAGCAGCAGCAACAGCAGCAGCAGCAGCAGCAGCAACAGCAGCAGCAGCAGCAGAAGCAGCAGTAGTAGTGATATAACACCAGGCTTATCACCAATCGATAGAATCAGCACGAGGAGGAATAACGAATGCAGCAGCAGCAGCAACAACAGCAGCAACAGCAGCAGCAAAAAAAATAAAAGAAGGAATTTAGTATGGATAAAAGATACAAGATTAGAGAGTAATTTATTAATTGAGGCAGAAAGTATAAGTGTATATGGTAGAGCATTTGGTGGATTTATTATGAGGACTGCATTAGAGCTTTCCTTCCTTACTGCACAGAGGTTTCTTATGATTCCTTATCCTATTATTGTTGGTTAGTTTATACTTTTTATCTTATTTATTTATTATTATTTATTATTTTATTTATTTTATCTATTTTAATCGTTTATAGCAAAAAAAATCAACAATTATTCACCTTTTTATGTTATCTTAGCTGCCTATACACCCCAACTATTCATATTGTTGAATATATTCTTTCTTCTTTTTTTTTTCTTCCTTTTCTTCTTTTTCTTTTTATTTTTATTTATATTTTTATTCTTTTTCTTATATTTCTTCTTATTCTTATTTATATTATTTTTTTTCCTTTTCCTCTTACTCTTTTTTCCTCTTATACTGCATGCATATTTATTTATCTGCTCTTTTTTTTTCCCTTTTTAATTTCCCTAATTAACCAATTAATTAGCCAATAAATATAATTAAATAAATAGATAAATAAATAAATATAATTAATTAATTAATTTATTTATTTATTTATTTATACAGGGATGGAGGATATACATTTTTATGATGGTATTAGCCAAGGAGAAATTCTTCGATTAATTGCAACTGTTGTATGGAGTGATCAGCAGGAGCTACAGATCGAGGTCTGCTGCTGCTGCTGCTGCTGCTGCTGCTGCTGCTGCTGCTGTTGCTGCTGCTGTTGCTCCTGCTGGTGGTGGTGCTGCTGCTGCTGGTGCTGTTGCTTGTGGTGTTTCTACTCCCATTGTATTGCTGTTTGTTGGGTTTGCTGCGCTGCTCTTCTTTCTTTCTTTTTATTTTGCTTATTTATTCATCTTTGCTGCTGCTGTTGCTGCTGCTGCTGCTGCTGCTGCTGCAGGTAGAAGCATCTAGCAGTGCTGCAGGTGGACCTCTAAGAAGAACAAACAGGATGGTCTTCTATTATAGACAGGTAAATATACCATCTGCTGTTGCTGCTGCTGCTGCTGCTGTTCCTGCTGCTGCTGCTGCTGTTGCTGCTGCCGTTGTTGCTGCTGCTGTTGTTGTTGTCGGATTGCTGCTGCTATTGCTGCTGATGTTTGTTGTTGCTGCTGCTTCTAATGCTGCTACTCCTTCTAATGTTTCTTCTGCGTCTATTGTTGTTGCTGCTGCTGCTAATATTGCTGCTGTTGCTGCTGCTGCTGCTGCTGCTGCTGCAGAGTAAGGAGCTAAGGGAGATGGACCCTGAGGACATTCAGGTGTATCCGCAGAGTTATGGTGAATATATGCGTTTTCTTTATGCAAGAAGAAGAGCACAAAAAAGAATTAATAGAAATAAAAATCTTATCTGCAGCAGCAGTAGCAGCAGCAGCAACAGCAGCAGCAACAGCTGCAGCAGCAACAACAATAACAATGGCGACAGCAGCAGCAGCAACAGCAGCAGCAGCAACAAGGAGATGCTGCAGTGTTGATTGCTGCTGTATACAATATAATTCATCATAGTGTTTTATATGTTGTATATATCTACGTATATATATAGTCTATATATATACCTATATAATATATATATATATATATATATT
>NW_013565071.1:0-4656 GCF_000499605.1 Eimeria maxima | reverse complement strand
ACTCCCTAACAGGCATGATACAAAAGCCACAGCCAGCATAGAGAATCTCCACCAACGTAACCAATTAATCTGAAACTACGCCAATAGACGCGTCGCACCGTTTTTACTATGGAATTGGGAATGCCAAACCATTTACCGAACGAGCACTGTTTTGTTTAGATCCCTTAACAAGCAGTTTTTGGCAACTGCAGAGTTGTTCTTCCCTAGATTAGCACGGGGACGCATTCGACAACCAAGTACCAAGCCGCACGTTCTGTGTAAAAGGACCACGGTGGGCTTGTATGCCCTCCTCCAACAGTTTACGTAGCTCGTGAGGCCCCGAATACTCAGAGAAAAGTGTATTACAGGCCGCTGTCAGTTCGTACCTGGAGAACATCGCAGACAGAGCTGTGTAGGATAGTCTACTGTACCAATCACAGAAAAAATACTTGCTGTTTAAACCACGAAAACGGGATGGTCTCGATATCCGGCTTTCTTGACCTATTGTTGAGACATCTTCCGCAAGCCAACAGAAATCACTGAAGAGGCCAAAGGCTCAGGGAGCCTCTAAGCGCCTACGCTTCGGAGCGCTGCGCAATCAAGCAAATTCCCCAATGCCTCCAGCTACACTGGCAATAACGAATGAGCAGCCGGACTCCTCATGGAACATAAATGCACTGACCAACACCGAACGGAAAGCAGAACTGACTAGCTGGTAGGAAGTTGACCATGCAATAATACTTCACGGCAGCGTTGGAGTAAGATCTCCGCCTTTCCACGAGTCCATCAGAGCAGCACCCAGCACAGCAAGTGCTGAATTAATTTGTTACCTTATTGTGCACTGCGCCCTAGGGCTCTTCCGAGATCGTTGGAACAATACCCAACAACATATTATAACCTTAAATGCTAAAGCATGGTACCGCTGGCTCCACGAAGCTTCTGCATTTCTCCGGACTCTCATATGGTGAGGTGCTTGGCGCAATGTCAACAGAAGGCGCAAACTACCGTTCGAACTTATGCGAGTCACCCACTCCAATATTGTGAGACAGTCAAGTAGAATACGACGAAGAATAACCTGCATACGACAGAAGATCAAGCGCAATCAAGTCACCGCCAAGATTACCTGGCTCCACATGGTCTTACTCCTGGCACTGAACGGTTATAGGGTAGCCAGAAGCCATCAGAATAGGGTATGGAATCATGAACTCTTCCTAGCCGGTCCCTGCCACAAGATCGAAGCGCACTCTTGAAGCACACAAGCGCGTACAGTTACAGAAGACTGCAAATGACTCTCTTCGGGGAAGGCATTTTGCGTTCAAATAGCCCACTTCGTAGCCCACGTTTCAACGACACGAGCTGGTGATTTCTAGCCCATCGCAAAGATGAACCTAACCTAAAACTTAAAATATAGTGTAACGACGCTTTTAAGGCTGTCTGACTGTCTGGACACCCTTCGCAACAATAGGAAAGCAAAGCGCTAACGCTTGGAAACAGGAGCTCACTTCCTTCGCGCCAAAAGAAATGACCTTGGCTCCTCTGGTACCTACACAATATTCTCCTAAGATACGTAATTAAATCAGTTCACTCATTATGTGGAAAGCCGTAGCCAAAATTAGCCAAAACAGAAATGCCACTCTACTGTGATGCGTGCGAGTCGAAATATGGGCAACCAAAAAACCCAATATTCAAACGCACCGCTTACGGGCAAGCTTAAACAAGCGGGTGCTCTTATGTCCCTTAGAAGTGACGAAACGCAGAGCCACATGGCAGGCGCACTTCCTGCATCAAACACAATGGCACAGCTCAAACAGCCCATAGCACCCAAGGCCATGGATCAAAGCGGAAGGCCATAAAGGCTGCAATCCGTCCCAAGAAAACCAGCTGCAACAACGACTACGCGATGGCAACCAGTGGGCGACACACGCGAATAGCATCGCATGCATACTTCGCTATTGCCGCGCCACTGCAGGCATGCTCAACATGCCGTGCATCCTGTACCTAAGCAAAGGAATGTCCACTAGAGGCAATGACTCACCAGCTGCATTACCACGACAAGCACGCAACTCGTGTGCACACCATCAATACACCATACAAGGACGGTTTAGGCATTCGAACCATTCAACCTAGACTCCGCAGTGCTTTTATGCAGGGTGAAAGCAATCACCTCTAGTAATTCCCGAAACTTGCTTGCTGAGTCAGTGGCAGTCCAGGCACTACAACGACGGATAGGTCTGAACGTAATCCAACGCAACTTGTACTTCTAAAGCTTACTACTACCATCGTTCGGGACCTGCTCTGGCGCTTGCCCTTGGCAAACAGCGGAACCAAATAAGATTTACATCTGTGCATGTAGTCACAACGCTTCGAACTTTCCCCAGCCACAGCCATGGCACAATCCCTTCGCCAGCTCGAGATAATGGTTGTTAAAGCCGCTGCGGCAACATCATAATCGCTTTAGACTATAAACGCACCGTCTATATGGCCGCTTCCCCAACACTGTCCAATCGCACTGCCAACAGTTCTTGTGCCTGAAAGTTCGCATCAACTCATTTTTTGTCTTCGAGTACCTATATCTGTGGGCTCCAAAGTTCGCGGTGATCCATTCTGTGATACAAGGGTCACACAGTCCACATACTACGTCCCCTTTAAAAAGAATGGTTCGACGGATCGGCGAGTATATCCATGAAGCATTTTCAAGCTGTTGCTTCAACTCACGACCTGCGTTTGCCGCAAGCTTCGATCCTTTATGGCATGTCTAATGCTGAGTTGAAACACCATCACTATCAAGCCCCTCGCCAACCCTTGCTGCAACTCCACTCACGTTTCGCTCAACATATGTTTTGAAGTCAACACACTTCGACATTTATAGGAACAGGTTGAGAAGCCGTAGATGCATTGCTCAAGGTTTTGCTTTTCATACCGCATCTGGCTACTGGATGTGTTTGTGGAGACCTATCGCACAAAATGAGGACGCAATCCATACATGTCTTTCCAGTCTCTATTTGCACGGTAACAGGCCTCTTGTGCATATACCCCCACCTTACGGCGTGTACAAACTTATTCTAGAATAGCCGCCACAAGCTTCCGAGTGCCGGCCTGCAGATCTATCGCACCTTGAGCATGTGAGTGACACATTTTTGCCAGTATGCGTGCAACTGTCAGTCCTACAAAACTCCTTATCCGTACGAACAACCCACCTTCGCCAACACCCTGCCCTTAATTTGGCGCACGGGTAGGTTTCCCACCTTCAACAGAAGCAAAGTGGTAACCTTTTGATGCAGAGCTTAAGGGGCAGCCTGGAAAACGAACTTCCTGATCCACACACTTGCCGAACTGAACAATCGCAAGTATTCTCTACCATCACGACGCCGCACAAAATGCCAACTAATTCATTGGAGTTCATCCGCTAAAATACAGCACAGACAAAAAAAAGGAAAGGAATGCAAAGGCGCGCGGACTTGCCCAAAGTGTCCCAAAACCCAACCTCCCTGCAAAACGTATTTTCTACCATCGGCAGCGAAGACAGCAAAGTGTCAATGCCTTAACCTCTAGCCCCCGCAACCATCTCACAAAACTACAAGCAACAACAACAGCCAGAGCTGAAAGTATACGCATATTCCGAAGGACCCACCAGATTCAGCAGTTCGATTGTGTCCCTGTAGACGCCCTAACACACTGCCTGCTCTTGGTAGTACCTGAACGCTCTCACGAAGCTTATTCGACCCACTAGTTGTGCACTGATTTAAAACGGGGGCTGCTGCTGGGGGGGCTGCGCTGGTCTGGTGGGTTCATGCCTACTTATTTGCCGCCGTTAACGTTGTGCCGAACGGTGTTGTACTAGTTGTTATTGGAGTTTGTCACGTCGCCGCGCACGCAAACATACTCTCTGAGTCCAGCGAAGCAAAGTACTAGACATGTACAATCGACAATGTACAATGATCATGTAGCATGCTTCAATTGCCTATGCTATCCAGATTGTGACAATTCGGTCAGCAATGACGTAAGTAAAGGCAGCCCACAACGAACTCGAGCCACGTAATACGCTAACGGTGTCAAATAACTAACTAGCTGCGGAGTGGCCGGAAGGAGATCACATACAACTGCGCATCACCGTGTTTCCTTATTTTGCCACTGCAAGTGCGATGAAGCGCATGACAACAAAATCGCTTACTCAGCAGTAGCCGGCAACCGGTATGAAGGGCGGATCTGCCCATTTCACTTCCCTCTTCTTCTTTCTGCGCCTTCTTCGTCACCTTGCTAAGCCATGTCGTTACAGGAGAATGGTAGACCGACGGCAAAAAGGGAGCTCTTAGAGTAGCGTATGCGCCCCTTTTGGCTTACACCCACAAGTGCTCGATATGAAACGCCAAATCGATTCACAAATCCAAAAGAAGAATATGCAATCTCAACTGCTACACCCGTCAGCCTACGAGAAGGCTTCCTGCTCCTTAGCGTGACAATCGATACCGCCCGGGATGTCAAATGCTGCATGTCGAAAACGCCCTCCCGTGTACCAAGCGCTCGCTGCTAAGCACCACCGTACTTGTCTTGCAGTTACCACTAATGGCTCCTGTGTGCTACTGAGTAGACTTGGAGTGAGCAAGTTAATTCAGACTCTTACTGCCTAAAAATGCAGGAACGCCGTTTCTCGCATGGTTGGGGTTGTGGGCACCCCTG
>NW_013565070.1:0-4796 GCF_000499605.1 Eimeria maxima | reverse complement strand
TGGCCCCATTGTGGCTGCACCCTTGCTCTCTTGTGCCGTTCAGCAAGTGGGTGTTTGGTTCGAGATTACTAGGCCGCTTCGTGTAGCCAGAAACCCTGCTCGCAAATGAATGCCGGGCTGACCTTGCTCTATCGTGAACCAGTATGTGCGTTGTACTTGCTGGCGGTTACACCTATTTGTAATGGTGAGTCTACAGTTTGTGGGACTGCGTATGCAAATGCCATTGTGTGTCGACGCCTAATGCATCACACTCAGCATTTTGCTATACTGCTTGTTAAGCATGCCAGCCCTTTCGGGTGAAGTGTGTCGAGAAAAAGGCTGGTTTGGGAAGTTTCAGGAAAAATTCACTGACTGATCAACCAGGCGGCGTTCTAATTTAGGTACATTCAGAATGATTCGCCATCCATAGGAATGCTTCTGGACACGCATACACATGCATACATGTTCATGGAGATGGTTCAGTGTGTAACTGGGCTGATGTTGTCACAGCCTAGCTACTTGCTACTTCCTCTAATATAGCTGGTTTTAAAAGGGCCCTTGTGACTATTTGCAGACAGTGGACAAAGAGCAGTTTTGGCAGATTGGCAAACGATGTAGGAGGCGACAACAGGTTTGGTGTTTACTCATGAAGACATCACAAACTCGCATTGTCGTGGTTTAGACTGTGAGGTTGTCGGAAAATAGTTTTCCGGGAGCTTTCAAGAAGCAGAGGCTACGATTAGCTGCTGTGCATATTTGCTGTTACACAAGGCACACTCTGCCAAGCATTCGAAACACTGATACTGATGGTTAATGGCAGCACCAGCCGCCACCTGCGTATGCGGAGACTCTTTCAAATAAATTTTGGTTCGGCCGGCGCTCAGATCATTATATGATGCAGTGGGATGTCGCATGTGCGCATCCTGTTCCACCAGGAAGTTGCGGTCGTACTATGATAAATCGATAAATCACGAGTTACATACCATCAGCTTCTTTGCATACATGACTGCCCATATTATGGCCCAACGAACGTCTATGTGTTTGCGGTCGACGACGTGCGCGGGGCCTGGTCGAAGCATCTGTCAGTGCGCAACAAACCTATTCAGGCAATGCTGAATCTTTGGATGTTTAGGTCGTACGTTTGTGTGGTTGCAGCCCTTCGTACGTGCCTCCTACAGGGGTAGGCGTCTAGCGGGTGGTGCTGGAGGTACTGCGGTTTATGGATATGTCTTTGGACTTTGGAATTGGACTTTGTTATTGTTGGGGCTACGGCCACCCCGTGACTTGGGAAACCGCAGGAAGTGCGTTGAATGGCGTATGCACCACATGTAATAGAATACCGGACGCAATTATCAGCCATAAACGCTCCACCCCTCGCCCATTTGTGACACTCTATCATTGGCCTACTAACTCCTTTACAATATATTTCTAAAGGTATGTAACGGATTTTGGTTGTGCCAAACGGAATTTTGCAAGATCATAGAAATGAGATCAAGATTCAGCGAGCACTGATATCTATGTGGTACAACAGGAAATGCGCCTACGCAGATTGACGTGGCATGCAAAAGGTGTTTACGCTTCCTGTTTTCCATTGCATCAGACGGTGGGCTGCTAAAACGAATTAGGGCGCCTTTTTTGCAGGCCCTTTTATATAAACAGCTGATGCGTACGCAGGCTGCCTACAGGTGTGGATGCGGCTCCGTACGTGTAGAGTTTGCTGCCCAATTGTTGAATGTAAGGAACGCTTTGAAGCACCGGAACGGTGTCCGGTTCAACGGGGAACTGAAGTACTGCAAAAATAGGGGCGCAAAACCAACATAACACATACGCTTCAGTGGACGCGAAGATGGTAGGTGTCTTTCAACCGAGGAGCAATGCAAAAGCCTGTTGCAAAGGACCTCGCGTAAATAATAGCACTGCCTTTTTGCATGGTTGCCGTGGACAAATGCTACCCCTATCGTGCTTCAAAACTACTAATTGTAGAGGGTGCGACGCTGGCTTGGTTATTCAGGTTGTACGCTGCGTGTAGGCTTTCTTCTTTTCGTTGTCGCCCGCAACAAGCTGGGGAAGCAGTTGATAGTTTCTTAATGGTTGTTTCGTTGCACTTGACTCCGCACATTTGCTTGTAAAGGAAGTGCGAGGATGCTCAAGGAATCTGTTTTGTGTTACTGGACTACCTGGACTGCACCATTGTGTTTCTTCGCAGTGGGACAAAATTACGTAATTTCACATCCCGGTCGCGTTCCGGTGCTTGTGTCCATTACGAACTGTAGCCCCATGTAAATGCATAGTGCCAGCATTAACCACCCTTATGCATTATCCCCAATGAATCTGTCCCTTGCACGCGTTTCCATCATTTTCTTGCTGTTGGCCTTTCAATGTCGTGTCAATCATGACGCCGTGGGACGAAGCCGTGGCAGATACAACAGGTATGCGATCTAGGGCGTGCCTGTAGAGTTACAATGCTGTCCACCAACACAGATGTTCAGGCTCATTGCCACGCCGAATCACATGCCTAAAATTTGGCATTAGGAATATGCACCTGCACCGCGAAAGATACATATGTTACCCACACGGTGATTAAGCAAGCGTTTCAACACGGCAATGCCTTCACACAAAATGCAAAACCAAATGCCTGTGCATGTGTACACCTATGCATACTGATGAGCTTGAGAGTTTGAAAAGATCAGGCAGCATCAGGGCGATTCGCATGCCCTCGCGAGGTCTCCGGCCAGTCGATGTATGTTCAACTCCTTCATTTTGGCAAATGCAGTGGATGTAAAGGAAGCCGCACCTGTGCTCAACTGCGCCGTGGTCGACAGGACCACGGCGCTGAAAAGCGAAGAACAAGAACGCGATGGAAATTCTGGTGCGTGGAGCGCATGACAAAGCTATTCATAGGGCCCCTCGCGAAGTGCCAGATTGTGTGAGGCTTACTTTCACTTTCCTGTGTCGTGCAGAAAGTAGGTATATGACGCTACCTGGTTACGATTTTGCTTCTGTAGTTGCGGTACGTTGATATGTTGACTGCTGTGCTCTGCCACTCCTTGCCGCTTCGACAGCCTCTTCATCTAGTCGATATGTGTGGTGTACAGGAGGCAAGAGGCTTCGCCCAAATCATGTTGATTTACTCCTCATGGCACTACTCGTTTGTGCGAAAACCAGGGAAGGGGTCCGTTAACCCGAAGCGGTGCGGTTCGACAGGCTAACCCCCTCCTTGTCCATGGTCGGTTGGCTGCAACACTTCCAAACGTTTAGGGTATTGGTATTGTAGGGTATTGGTATAATTTGGTAAGAGGCTCATGGGGTTTGCTGAGATGAAGCGACATGCTGAATTGGCAGCTTGGGGTGTTCGGCACTAGCCCCTGTGTTTCCTTTCACTGATGACCTGAACGTGGAAAGATTTCAAGCAATGCTGATATCCTGGCACGGACGCGATAGTTGAAGCATTGCCGACACCAGCAGTTTGCAAATGCATGCGGAATGCTACCGTTGGTTATGCAGATGGTGCGAAAACCAGGGAAGGGGTCCGTTAACCCGAAGCGGTGCGGTTCGACAGGCTAACCCCCTCCTTGTCCATGGTCGGTTGGCTGCAACACTTCCAAACGTTTAGGGTATTGGTATTGTAGGGTATTGGTATAATTTGGTAAGAGGCTCATGGGGTTTGCTGAGATGAAGCGACATGCTGAATTGGCAGCTTGGGGTGTTCGGCACTAGCCCCTGTGTTTCCTTTCACTGATGACCTGAACGTGGAAAGATTTCAAGCAATGCTGATATCCTGGCACGGACGCGATAGTTGAAGCATTGCCGACACCAGCAGTTTGCAAATGCATGCGGAATGCTACCGTTGGTTATGCAGATGGTATGTGACTGCGAACAGATTCAAGAAAACGCACACAGTATTTACGTGGAGAACCTCATTGCGCCAGTAGCCATTTTGCATGTGTTTGCTTACGATATCCTCCTTACTGGGCTGAGATAATCGCTGCACCAAGCCTTCTACTGTTTGATGCTAAGAGCAAGCTGATATACAGTCCCTGATATACAGTCCTTGTTGCTGAGGCGTATGCATATAATATCTGATGCATGAATGTGTCCTTTAGCCATTGGTTCTCACTGGCCTTTGCATTCAACACACTGTTGCGTCAGGCGAAGGGATTGCCGTTCAGGGCATCATCAATCGTGAAAACGTGCAAACCATTGTGCGCAGTAGCCGTAGATTGATTGCATGCTGGCTGTTGGAATACCGGTATTATTAACCTTGCAAACAGGCAGTATGCGTCGGATCGAGACCAAGGGACCTTTCAAAAATGGTCCTCAAATACGTTTGCGTTGACGAAATGTTTCGTGTAGCTGGGAATTGACCCTGGATGCTGTCGTATGCCATCCCTTTAGACCGTGGTGACGTTTAAAGTTGCACAGGACTTAAGAGCAGCTGTTGCTAAACGTCTGCTGTTCCGCCAAGGTCGGCTACATTTTCGGGCACAGTGCAATCTTGCTGTGCGAGCTAGAAAGTATGTAATAACTTAGCAAAAATGCATTCTTGTGGTGGCTCGCCTTCTTGAAGACTATCGTCGCTGGTTGGTGTGCCCATTACGCATTTAATACAGCTTGTGGAGCGACTGGCTTGCTGCGCAGTCGTATTCTACCCAAGGTCGCAGACTGGTGATTAGACCACGCTTCAGTTGGAGTCGTTTGCAAGGCTGCTGCATCCACTGTATTTTTGGAAAGGATGGATATGGGCGTACACGAACTTCCCCAAGAGCTTGAACAGGCATGACAGCTCCAGGTATATTCGTGTTGTGCAGAGATTTGGT
>NW_013565069.1:0-4817 GCF_000499605.1 Eimeria maxima | reverse complement strand
TATATATATATATATATATATATACTATCATAACTGTCTTAGTAACAACAATATATAATAAAAAAAGGGTTTGCTTACTCAGGCAATCTTGTACCTAATAAGTACTAAACTAGCAAGAAACCATGAGTAGTAGTCTAGCCAAAGGGATCGGCCTGCTGCTGCCGCTGCTGCTGCTGCTGCTGCTGCCAATGCTTTCTTACGGACAGCAATTCCCTCAAGCAATTGCATGCAGCAAGGAGGATCAATAGGTGACCACATAGGACCTATCGGTGCGCCTGGCTGCATGCAACTATTTACATATGTGGCTACTAGCTAGTGTTAACTAAGCTCAGCTAGCATAATGCATGCAAATAGCAGGTAGCCAATCTACACAGATCAGCAATAGTTAATCTACTAGTACCTATTGGCTACTGCTCAATCAGCATAGCTCCTACCCAGCAAGCACGCTATATATAGTACGCCATAGATATGGCCAACCACTAACCACAGCCCCACCTCGTCAGTCCTATTGTGCAGTATAAAATTGATTTTAAATATAAATATAAAATAAATATAAAATATAGATAACAAATATAAATTACGTATAAAATATAGATAATATATTAGCACGAATTAAGCATCCACCATGCCAATCTTATAGGAGCTTGTACAAGGGATTTGGATACCATGGGGAAATGAAGGGAAACTTCCCCCTAATAATAATAATATAACAAAAAAAAACCCAAAAAGAAATAAATCATTAAATGCCACGGGTAAAATAAAAGAAGAAACAAGATAAACAGTATAGGCTGCAGTAACATAGACGAAAGTTTTGCGTACCGGCAGTAGCAAGAGGAAAGCTTCCTTGCGGTTGTTTGGCGGTTTCTGCATGTATACGGCTTATAATTGTTCTTTTTTTTGTAGATTTTTAATGAAAAATATATTATTTAAAATGAATTATTTAATGAACTATTTTTCCTGTCTTATTTGGTAATAAAGTTTCATCAACAACACCGTTTCTTCGATGCTCTAATATAATGATACAGTACAACAACCGGTGTAGTGCACAGGCACTACAATGGACCTTCGAGGTAAGTCCTCGGGGCCTGGTAGCTAAAAAGGGCTTAAATAAGATAGAATATTTAAGGATTTAAGGAACTTTTAGAGAAAAAGAAAACCTAATAGGACCAGAGTGCTCGCTAGCCTACACCGGCCATTGGGACTGGTGGATGCGAGGTTGGTGGTGCTGTGACTCTGGCACTTGACCCCTGGGAGGGTCAACAGTCAGTTATATTATTCGTAATAATATGGACTCAAATATTTTTTGCAAATTAATATTTTATTAAATGGAACTTCTGTTAAATATGAATGGAGAATAGATTACAGTTGTAAAGTGTGCACGTAATTAGGCATACTGCGGAGACATACGTAGTAACAGGGAAGCTCAGGTGTTTCCCTACATTTGGGGGCCGTTCAGGGAAATTATAAATTGAAATAAATCAAAAAGTCATTGAATTTGATATAAAGGGAAGGGAATCCCCCTTTTCCCACTTCCACCAAACCCGAAGTGACCTCCGCACCAGGGATGGACGTGCAACTGCGAACGGAAAAGTGGTGCAAGCTCCACTAGAACCGAGTCCAGGAAAGTCAAATCTTGTTGCACCTAGTGAGGAGATCGCGGGACATCCCACTGAATCGAAGAGAGCAGAACCCGGACGCGACACCAGCCAACCCACCGCAGGGAAAGGCTGACCGATATCGAGGAACAGGGACCGCGACACAGGAGGACGCAAGGACTACGAAATGAATCAAGCCTTGAAGGATCCGGAAATCGCCGATTTACATCGGAAAAACGCAGCTCAGATGGATCTGGGGTCAGGACATACGCCCCACAGGGCCATAGTGTATGAGGACGGAAGGAACATGAGAAATTTCCTCGATCTAGCGGAGATAGATTTAGCTGAACGAGGAGTAGAAACGAGACAGTGGGGAGACGAATTGAAACGATACCTGACGGGCGAGGCTTTAGGCTACTGGCTGTACTTGCGTCGTACGGGGGCATCACTAACTGATTGGGATAATGTACGGCAACAGTTTTGTGCCCGATTCTGTAGCATGACGAAGGAAAGGATGAAGGAGATGATTGCAGATAACGTGTGGCAAGGCGACCACAAAGAATACACAGCTCGTTTTGCGGCCATCGTAGCCCAAGGGATAACAATGGCACCAGATCTGTTGGTGGGATACTATTTGGTCAACCTACCGGAAGACCTATACCGAGAGATAACTAGAAATGGAATGAGGAAATTCGTGGACTGGCAGGAGGCAGCCACAGCACTGGCTACTACGGCGGCACTATGGAGGGATTCATGCGAAGAGCGACTCAGACTCCAGAGGGAACTAGAGGACATTAAGTGTAGACGGGCTAACGGGGGACGAGGGCCAGATCTACAGCGAGGACGGGCGATCATGGGAAACGGGCGGAACCACACTACAGAATCACGATGTTATGAGTGCAACGGCAGGGGACATGTGGGAAGGGTCTGCCCGCTCCGCAATGGAGTGGTACGAAGGCCTGGGGAAATGTGCTCCAGATGTGGGGGACGGGATCACTACGCTAGAGACTGTCGTACGCCGCCTCGACCTAGAACGGAGTTCGGCAGGGTACCCAGACAGCAGCAAACGCGGGCCCACACTGACCAATCGGGACATTTAAGCGGTCGCGCCTAGTCGTTAAGGGAGAGGGACGTACTAGGCGGTCTCCAGTTGCTTAGTAGAAAGATGCAGGCAGATACCGCGGGTCAGGACGTGGGGGAGAACCAACAGTCCGTAGCAGTGCGGTCTTACGCAGGGACTACGTTGCCGAATGAGGAGGGGCCCACGAGCAGGCAGGGTCAGGGCAGCGGATTGGCCGGCGATGCGGCAGAAGGGAAGTGTCAGCAGGACACGTGCACTAAAGAGCTACAGTGGTGGCGTGAGAACGGGACGCAGGAAGACATCACACAAAAAATTGCCATTTCTTACGAGTTTTGGCCCCCATCGCAACTTCGGACTCGTTGCCCGAGGTCGACTCACCTTATCCTCTGTAAATGCATTCTTACCTTCATATCAATAAAAGTTCAGTCTCAGATCAATAAAAGTTAATTCTCTCCTTAAATTTACATAATTTAAATATTAAAATAATCAAAATTTTCATAAGATCTGTGCTCTGCTCCTGCTGTAGTAGCACGCCGTAGTAGGACGCCGTAGTACACACAACACACCACTTTGCCCGCTGTGTCCAGTCTACTTGAGAGTCGTAGAAAGTTGGTCTCTTTTATGTTTCCCCTTATTTTTTAAATTAATAATTCAAAAAAATGTAGTTAAGGAAAAGCTATTTAAGGCATTTTAGAGGAAACGTATACTTGCTTGTGCCGGTATACTCGGAGGCTGCACGGTGTACCAGCGTCGGTGCACGGCACGCACGCGTACCCAGCGAGCACACTGTAATGAGACATGGAATTAACTGTTCGTAGGGGAATGCTTACTCGTATGGATGACGTTTGATTGCCTATGAGATTGACAAGGCATAGGTGACCTTTAGAGTGGAACGCCTATCTCGTAGAAGTGAGGAGGGATTTGGCAAATCCCACGAAATCCGAATACGAATAAGCATTCCGTCACGATGGACTGTTCTGACGGAATGCTTATTCGTAGAGTGACGAGGGATTTGGATACAAGGCCAATTCCATGGCACCCATACATGTTTTGCCTCGTCCAACCACAGTATCCATCTTCACACCTTGTGACTCCATGAGTTGAACGGAAGTGATGACGAGGGATTTGAAGACCTTATAAGGCGGGGGAATTGTCCAACAGTGAGACACCTCATCGATAATTTCTATATTATTGTGTAGATTAATATAATTTATTTAATATAATTTATATTATCAATATACACAACAAATATATTCAAAAGGATAAACAAGCACCCGATACTGTAGAAATGATTGTTATAGGTTATGCCTCTCATCCATGCAGTTGGGCAGAACAACACATAACAGGCGCAGGCAGATGTAGTCCATCACTCATTATGTATTAAAATAAACAAAAAAATATAAAAATATTAAAAAAAAACAAAAGCATTAATAAAAATATTAAAATAAACAAAAAACATTGAGAAATTTTTTTTTTTTAATACATAAGAGGCATTATCCGATTCAATGCATGAGAGTGACGAGGGATTTGGCCACCTTATAGCGACAGCAATCCATACGTATGGCCAACCATCAACCAAGGCCACAACACCCACAGATACACAGATAACACCTGAGCACGAATCAAACATCATTCCTTTATTAAGAGTGACGAGGGATTTGGAGACGTTAGTAAGAAAAATTGGATCTATGAGAGTGACGAGGGACAGGAATCCCATATCATCTGTATACGGCGAGTAAGCATTCCGTAAGAACAATTGATTCTATGAGAGTGACGAAGGTTGTCGTCACTCTCATAGAAACGGGAATCCCATGTAATCCGTATACGAGTAAGAGTGACGAGGGATTTGGAGACGTTAGTAAGAAAAATTGGATCTATGAGAGTGACGAGGGACGGGAATCCCATATCATCTGTATACGGCGAGTAAGCATTCCGTAAGAACAATTGATTCTATGAGAGTGACGCAGGTTGCCGTCACTCTCATAGAAACGGGAATCCCATGTCATCCGTATACGAGTTAGACCGAACAATCCATTCTATGAGAGTGACGAGGGATTTCGAGACCTACGAATGCAAGGTCCATCTCGCTCTCGTATGAGTGACGAGGGATTTAGATCTCAAGATCTCGTTCTCATATGAGT
>NW_013565068.1:0-4102 GCF_000499605.1 Eimeria maxima | reverse complement strand
TATATATATAATTTAGCTCATGGTCTGCCGCAATAGAGCAGCAAATCATCATCTTCCCCTGCTGCTATGAAACGTTGCCGAGAACAATAATGTCTTCAATTCGCTAGAGCTTCTCAGATACGCCAACAGCAGTTTCAAGGTGAGTGACCTAACACTATGCCACTCACCATGAAACGTTGCCGAGAACAATAATATCTGAGAAGCTCTAGCGAACTGAAGACATTCTAACCCTTCTTTCAGCAGGAACATAGGAATGCTGTGCTGTGCGCCAAAACTGTGGCTGTTCAGTTCGTGGTTGCTGCTGCTTCTGTAATTGCTGGTGCTGCTGTGGCTGTTGTTGTTGCTGCACTCCTTGCGAGCGGGTAAAGTAGGTAGATACAGAGGTTCAATTACACAAACGCTACTCATCAGGTTTTATGTGCATCAGCTCTTTCTTCAGCAAAGCACTCCTGTTTCTCTATATTCAAGGAGGAGTAGAGGACGACATGCGTTCCATCGCCGTTTCTCCAGTAGGACATCCTGGCATTTCACTTCATTCAGCTGCCCTCAGTAAGCTTCTATCTGCTGCTACATAGGGAGGACTCCATTCTGCATTTTCTGACGGACTTTTTGTATGCTGCTGTTTCATTAACCTACCTTATGTATGACAACCCTCGCAGTGGTAAATCTGCATTCCACTACGTTCACAAGACGACCAGAATACCCTCTAGCTGCAGATCATTTATTCCCCCTAACCCAATGACGCTGAATCTCCGAACGCATTTTAGGGAAAGCAGATTCTTTATTGGAACCTGGAATTCGCTTCTGCGAAGTCTCTGAATACTTAAAAGCTCCATGTTAATGCCACTTGCGGTTTGCTGGAAACTTAGAAAACGCAATAGGGGAATGGTATTGAAAGCCATTTTGCACTGAACAGTTCAGACTGTCAAGCGTCTTGTGTCATTGCATAGCAGAGGCAAAAACACCTAAGCAAATACGTTGCCACATTGCATACAGCTCCATCCGTGGGTGCTGCATTTCACTCAAAAATGTTTGTCTTGTGGCAAGGGCCCTTAGCAACACCAGCCGCCCCGTAAGGCTGCTGCTGCCGCTGGGACTCACGCAAGGTGTAAGAATGGGCAGCAAGCGAACGGATACGGCCCCATACAATTCCCATATTCACCCAGAGTGGCACTCGCTGCTGTCCATGTCTGCCATCGGATGGTCAACAACATTTAAGTCGCCGCTTCTGCTGCTGCTGGTTTCTCGCTCCTGTGAATTGGGCGCTTTCAGCACGCGGGCAATACCTGGTGCTTGTTTAAATATTTCGATGTTCGCTATTTCCAAGCTGTGTAGATGGGACATCATCTCCATAGCATACTTTGCAGTCGAATGAGCATGGCTGTGCTTATTGCAGCTTACATAATATGAGTATGACTGCTACGGTGATGACGAAGAAGCTACATATTGCAACACTACTGCCTTAGCAGCACTACTGTTTTGGCAATCCAAAGACGCAGCTAGCATGGCATCAAACACGATTTACTAGAGCTTCCACTGGTTTCTCCTATTGCACTGAGTGTTTTGACACCGGTTGCATTTCAGTGTGTACTACAAAACGTTCACGCATTTAGAACCTGTGCATATATACGACCACAGCTTTGCTAATCCTTGATATTTAGCAGTTCTGCATCTAATGCAGCTGCTGCAGCTGTGGCTAGCCAGTTGTGGCCAACCAGTCACGGCTAGACACCCGTATTCGCTGCCTTCATTTGTGTTTTTGGTTCTTTTCGTGGCTGCTGCGGGTCCCTCATGATCTCCAATCTACGCCCCTAACAGCGGAGGCTAACCCCTGAACCCTCGACAAAAACTCAACCGCAGCGGGGAGCAGCAGACCCCACGCAGACAGAATTGTTTTGGTATCCGCTTAGATGCAATTGCAGTTAGAGGACAGAGGTTGCTAGTGCATACTAAGACAGTGAAGTGCAAAAGCAAACTGCCGCCGCTGTTTCCTCTATTAATGCCTTGCTTCCAAGTGTCCCCTCTAAAAAGGAACAGAAGCACCCTGGCAGACGAGGAGTCATCCCGCTGCCCATGTTCTCAGCCTTAAACACCAAACCAGAAACCCTAAAGCTGCTGTTGATGCTGCAAACGTTGCGGGCTGGGACTGTCTGCTGCCGCTTAGCAGCGGGTGGTGTGTGATCTAAGGGAAACAGGAGGCAAAAGGTGAGATATATAGGGAGACAGACAGGAGACAGATCATGAGGATAAATGAGCAAGAGAGACAGAAGGGGAGAGACGATACGGAAGAAGGGCTGAGGTGACAGCAGCTGCGATTACGAGAGGCAGGAGGAGAGAGGTCAGCGCAGGGGAGATGTATGCGTGCCCTTCTTGGGTATTACCTCCTGTACCGTAGGATCGTTTCCCGTGGGATCGCCTTGGGATCGATCCCAGAGCGCCCCGATCCCCCGATTGTCTCCCTGTCTCCTCATCTGTGGGGGACGGCGCCCGGTCCAGCAGCAGTCAGCCATGGGCGCCTGAAGAGGTACAATAAGACAAAAGCAATGGAAAGGAGTGCGTTGAGATGGGGTGAAAGAAACAGAGGGGCGCCTGCAGATTCGCAGCGGCTGTTCATGCTGCAGCTGCTGCAACTGGAGGGCGCCGCCAGTTGGACTAACACACAGAAGAAAATAAATACAATTGAGTTGAGAACAAACAAACAAAAATACTTCTGCATTCAAGGAATTATCTTTTTCTTTTCCAGGGCTGGGGGGTCGGCAGCGCCGCCCATCATCGGTGCTGCGGCTGCTGCGGCTACCGCAGGTCCTGTTGTTGCTGCTGTAGCCGAGGTCGCAACAGTAGCAGCAGCCGCGTTTCCCATCGTTCTTAAGGCAACATCGCCGCAGGAAGCGTGAAGGCTGCCTTTAACTGCAGCAGCAAGCAGTAACACCGCACACAACCACCGTCGCAGCAGATCCGCTGCAAGCTGTCAGTACACCTCAGCAGGGGCCCCCTAGCCGCTGCTGAAGCCCCCATTTTGCTCCGCTTACATGCCTCTAGAGTCTCTCAGCTTTCCCTTTTGGCGCCCCCTTCCGCCCCATGCAGCTCAGGGGGGCCCCACAGCACACCAGGCCGCCTAGAGTGTCGCTGCTGAAGCTGGCAAACCAGCAGCACCAGCAGCTGCAGCAGCAGCCCCGCATCTGCAGCTGTTGCAGCTGCTGCAACAGCTGCTGCAACGGAGCAGCCGCCGTTTCAGTTGCGGCGGGGCCACGCTTCTGCTGTCTCACGCCGGCCTCTTGAGGCGTACATAGAGCTGGAGCTGCGCGTGGGGCCGCCGCACAGCAATGAAGGAGTTGGCTGTGGGGTTCTTCTAGGGTGTACATACACCCCGTGGCCGAGGGCGTGCTGCACGCATGCACTTCTTCCTTGCTGAACACGCATCGCCACTAGCTGATCCCGTTCAAGATGGTGGCGCTGCTGCTCCTGCTGCTGCTCCTGCTGCTGTCTCTCCTCAACCGCACGGCTTCAGGCTGTCGCCCTCTGCTGGAGCGGCATGTGGGGGGCCCTACTGGAGTTCACGGTAGACACAGCAACAGCAGCAGCAGCAGCAGCAGCAGAAAAGTGAGGCTGCTCGTGGGCTGTCTCCTCGGAGGCATCCTAGGTCTCTACATCAGCGATGTGGCAGCCAAGCTCACAGTGTCTGCTGCTGCTGCTGCTACTGCATTTCACAGACAGAAACAGAACCAGCAAGAGCAACAGCAACAGCAGCAGGGAGACAGCGCCCTTCCTGAAGGCATCGAGTTCATGGAGATCGTCAGCCCAGCAGTCGACACACGACCTAAACTGCTAGCTAGGTGCGAGTGAATCCCAAATTAACTTATTTTCATCTACATTTTTCCATGAGTGCTATTAGTAGTATTATTATACCATGTTCAATGCACTAAAGCCCGATATAGCGTCTACCTTTTAGACGCCAAATGGGCTTTAAAGCGGTTGTACACTGCTCCTGAAAGGCAGGCACGCACTTGGCATTGCGAGGTAACGTACTCGGCGAGGCCATCAAGCATTACGCCTGAGTGCATACCTATCTGCGCAGCATCTGCATACACGTATATATATATTA
>NW_013565067.1:0-3976 GCF_000499605.1 Eimeria maxima | reverse complement strand
TATATATATATATATATATATATATATATATATGTTGAATAGAAGAGTCAGTTAGTTAGTTCTGTATTCGGTGTCGAGAGGGTTCTGTCTCCACGGGGAAAGCAGCCTTTCACTGGCTAAAGAGAGTAGAGCTACTAGATTGCATGCATTGTATAAATAATATACGGAATATAAGGAGTACACATATTAGAAAAGACTATCTGATAAAGGGACATTTGTCATGTAGCTGTATCTGGAGCTGGAGAGGGGGCCTTGTCCTCTGGGTTTGCCTTTTGCCTTGATAGCCGCTTGAGGAGGGCCTGCAGCTGCACGTGTCTGGGAGGACAGATCGTCTCTGCCTTCTGTGGAGCTTCAATCGCTCTCCGAAGCATATCTGTTTCGACATACAAAAATGGATAGGAGAGACACTAGGAAATAAAAGGAAAGAGGAGACACAAGGATGCAGAGACAGATGAAAAAAGATAGGAAGGGGAGAGACACGAGGCCAGGGCTGGTCCAAGCAAGAAAACCGATTAGAGAGAAACCAGGAGGAGACACAAAAGAATAAACTGTAGAAGGACAATCAGAAAATAACAGAGAAAGTAGACAAAGGCCGTGCCTGTACGAGGAGACAAAATAGGAGCCAGACAAAGGGCAGAGAAAAGCAGACAACTCCATCGAGCAAATAGAGACGAACGAAAAAGCAGCAAACACACACAAACCAGGGGGACACACGAACCAGGATATGAACAAATCCCAACCAGCAAAAGGCGACACAAACAGAGACAACAAAAAGCAGTCACCACAAGGAGGCACAAACGCAGATGCAGAGCAATACTCTAGGTAAAAACACGAGCTAACAGTAGTAACATGAACGCGAACAAAAAGGGGAAAAACTGGAGATGGACAAACACTACGGGAGACACATGAGATTAGGCAGAAACAAATCAGAGTAGGAGACGGTTATACTGTGAAGACTCACCAACTCCCTGTTCACCAGTGACTCGAGACAGCTGAAACAAGTGTTCGCCAACGATTAGCACTTGCAACCCTGCAGCAGCAGCCAGTACCAGAAACAGCAGCATCAGCGATGCCCACACGTTGCTTGGAAATGTGGCAGCATCATGTGCTGCAGCAGCAGCACAAGAGCAGGGAGCAACTGGAGCAGCGCCGGATTGGCGCAGGCACGTGCAGAGTAGGCACAGGTGGCACATGCAGCGGAAGAAGCAGGATGCACACAAGCAAACAGTAACACCAGGAGGGGTACGCAGCAACACCAGGAGGCACACGCAGCAGCGGCGACAGGAGGGACACAGAGCAGCAGCAACAGGACACACACAAACAGCAGCAAGACAATACACGTGCAGGAGCAGCAAAGCATTTTTTCGCCTACCCTCATCTTTAAATGTTGTCTCCAAGTGTCTCTTCTTCACATATTTGCTGGCTGCAGCAAACCGTCAACACACAAGCATAAAGCACCAAGCCGTAAATTATGAACCCTCAACCCTAAATTCTAACGTCCACGCCATCGGCTCCAAACCTAGAGTATGAAGACAGCTGCAATACCTCCTGCAGACCCTTATACCATTGCTGCTACTCCTGCAACTGTTGGTGTAGCTGTTTGCTACAACTGCTGCTGTAGGTTCTGCTACTGCTTACGGCCAAGGCAGCGATCGTCAATTTCCAGGACGAGCTGCGCGAATTCGCAGCACAAGAATAGCTTTGGAGATGCTGCATATGAGGGCTGCAATCCAGGGCTTTAGCGCTTCCATTGGGTTTCAACGAAGCTTTCGCTTGTATAATTTATAATTGCGAGTCTTGGTTTTAAGGTATTAAGGTTTAGACTTACCTTTCTTGCAGGGCAGTAAAAGGAGACATTGTACGGACCAAGCTGTTCGTTGCAAATCCAAACGTCAGCAGCTGGCTTTGGAGTTGTACTTGCCTGGGGAGGCTGCTGATGCGGCTGTTGGAGGTCGGGTTGCACCTGAGAATCAGTTGTGTCCGCTGCTGCTGTTTCTGAAGCTGCAGCTTTTGCGTTGTGTCCGGTGCGTTTGGTGGGGTTGGTTTGCCCGGGATCAGCAGCTGTCTCCTCAGCGTCTGCAACTGTCTCCTCAGGCAGCCCCCCTGTCTCTTCCAGGGGCCCCTGCTGCGACGTCTTCACCTCGCAGCCCAATTTCTCTAGAGCTCTTCTTAACGTGAAATGGAGGCGACGGCTCTGCCGTCGGTCTTGCAAAAGCAACACCCGAGATGCATCTGTTGCAGCGGCTTGCAGTGCCGGCTGCAGCAACAGCAGCAGGAGCAGCAGCATAGAATGATATAAAAGACAGCTCGCCCAGCCTCAATGAGATAAAGAGGAAGACACAAAAGAAACGGAGAAACGCAACGGAAAAGCGATAGAGGCACACAGAGGGACAAACGAGGAACTGCGAGGAAGAGAGAGAGAGAGACAGCAGCGGACGGACAACGGGACACAGAGACATGCAGAACACACATGGCAAAGAAATGGAAAAAATGCAGGAATAAGCAGATAAGCCGGAACACTCACAGGCACTTGGAGACTCGGGAGGAGTTCTTTGGAAATCTCAATTTCTTTTAGAATATCCTGAAAGGAGGCATCAGGAAACAATCAGACAACGGTCCGTCAACTCCCCACACGCGCAGGGACACGGCAAACCAACAGGACAAAATTCAAGGAGGAGGTCGACAGAGGAGCCAGTTGCGGAGACATGCGAGAAAAAGTGATCCGAGAGGTCAAGAGACAGCCAAAAAGCCTAGTTCACGTGGTAGGCAAGGACAGGGCTGAATAGACAGACGAGGAGACAACTGCAGCAGCACTTTACGGGCAAGGTTGCGGACGCAGTCAACTAAATGACTCAGGAGAGACAGCTGTGACTGACAGGAAGCAGTACGAGGGACGCGGGCTGATCTGTCTCCACTCTCTCTAGGGCCCTCTGCAGAAGAGCCGTCACTTCAGCAGGACTCCAACTGTCTCCAGCGACCGCAGGATCAAAGGCCCGCAGCGCACACAAAGCCCAACACAAACGCTGCATCAGCAACAGCAGCAGCACGAGCGGTAGGAAGGGGGCTGTAGTGCTCATCGGAGGAAGAACGGAGGCGGATTTAAAATGCCTCAAAACCGAATGGAGACATATTGAGGCAAGGGAGGTAGTTGAGGAGACGGAGGATGGGAGAGGAGGGACAGGAGGCACTTGAGAAGCCAAAGGGCACAGAAGGAGACAACGAACGAGATGACGCTGCATCAAGGGGTTGGCCAAGGGAGACAGAGAAGCACCAAGTGGCAAAGGAGGCACCGGTGGGTTCGCAGAGATACGTGGAGATATAGGAATGCGCAGAGCAACACGATGCGACGAAAGCAAGCACAAGAAACAAAGGGAGAGATGGGATGTCAGAGCAAGACAAAAGGGAACAAAATAATTACTGCGAATACTAGGGACTGAGTTCGCGGGATCTCTTCTAATCCTGCTGCCTCCTGCAGAAGATGCGAAAACAAACCCCCAAAACGTTCTGGAGAGACAGAAGAAGCCAGCCAGCCAGACAGCCACACACACACACACACACCATAAACCCTTATCCATAAAATCTCAACCCTAAAAGTCTACAGAGAACGCACATTTCGACCGCAGCCGCGCACCGCTAAGGAGACATCCTAAGCGTCTCGACTGCCTCCTATACACATGTACCATGGCTGTGAGGAAAAGCAAATATATTTAGATACTTCATTCCTTATGGTGGCAGACTGTTGATAAAGATACAGTGGAGGGTGTAGTGTTTAGGGTTTAGCTGACGGGGTTGAACTCCGTTGAGGGCAACGGCGAAGAGCGCCGCTGCAGTCCCTTCTGCTCCTAAAGTCTGCGCTTCGGCGTACAGTGGAGACACCCGAGAGACTCTTTTCAACAGCACTTCTGTGAAGAAGAGTAGCTCCTCTTCAGACACTACACCCACACATAAACACAACCATTATATATATATAATATAT
>NW_013565066.1:0-4371 GCF_000499605.1 Eimeria maxima | reverse complement strand
CGTTTTACGTATGTGCCTTAAGGACGGGCAGGAACGCTCCACCGCTGTGAGCACTCTAGCATATATCTGCATCCAGCATGGAGCGAGGCATGATATATGACGCATACGGAGCACATGCAAAAAAGCTACTAGCGAGCGAAGGCCAGAAGGTTGTTACCAATCCGCCTGTTAGGGGATGGTGATCCTCCGCAGCACCTATGCAGACTTCAAAGGCTGCCGCTCCAACCTTTGCCCAAGTGTTGTGCCTGGCGCCTTCGCTACATGCACAGCTACATGCCCAGCATGATGCTTACAGGATTGGCAGCCACCCCCATGCCTTGTAATGACACTCGTCGATCTTGAGATGCTCAGTGTGGCCGCGGAGAGCGGGAATTCATTTCGAGCAAGAAAATATGCGTGTGTACCGCCTCCAAGGAAGAATGTAAATGCTCTACAAATATGGGCAATTCGGGGTTAGTTGGCGTGCAACAGGGGAAGAAAGGCATGAACATCGGTGTTTCTGCGGCACGTACAAAAGATATGCCCCCACAAGGACGTTATTCGATTGCCACTAATTTGCTCTAAAACACATACGCAGACGTCCGTTCCCCTTCACATGGCTGCCTTTGATAGGCACGGTCCTAACTGCCTTACAACGCAAGCGGACAAAAGTGACCACACGCAAACTGATGTGCAACCCATTTTGGTTAGGTATATTCTAGAGGGCTTTGTGCAGACATGACTCACTTTCTGAAGGCCGATGAATAATTGTTCCGAACCGGAAGTGCAAACCCAATGGCCAGACATTATCCACCTGCAGCGAACATGAAGTAGCCCCACTATCTATTTGTTTCTAGCGCGTTCTCCGCATTAACCCATAACCCCACCAACGGGCTTCCTCTGGGGTAGTCATGCAAATAAACCCACTGTAGAATGATGAACTGCATGTGCCAACGAAGTGCAAGTGCAAAAACGGGAAAAGATATCCCGTGCATGTCATCCGCAGTGCATACAACTCTACTTGTTTCTATTGGCTGTGTCCGACGGAGAAAGCTCATACACTTCCCCACGTTAAATGTTTATCCATACAGAGTCATGCTTTCTGCAATTAATAAATGTGATCGAGCAGATGGCACGTTGCAGCGTGCTCTGCTTGCACCAACAGGTATGGACTAACCTCAGGTGTTCAGGCTGCTTCGACACTGTTCAGTTTAGTTTGCGGCCATTTATAGTAGTAATGATACCTACAACGAAACACAAATTATACGCCTTTGGAGGCATGTAGCCAGTCTTGAACCGTCCTAGTCCAGCGTAATAACCAATGAGGGACGAAAATGTTCCAAGATTGGCTACATGTTGGTGCGACTGTGTACACTCCTGAGAGAATAGACGATCGGTTAGGTTCCAATTCCTTTATTACTAACCTCTACCGTTTGTCCGACGAGGATTGATCGACGCCTCCATATTTGTGGGTGCCGTTGAGGGGTGACCAGCTAGTGCGTTCGGTTGACCGGCTGCCCGATCAATCTGTGTCAGCACAGTGCTGGACCTACCGTCGTCGAACTGTTGTAGTCACTCAGGCTGCTTGGACACTGTTCAGTTTAGTTTGCGGCCATTTATAGTAGTAATGATACCTACCACGAAACACAAATTATACGCCTTTGGAGGCCTTCCATTCAATAATTTTGAGCATTAATAGTACGTAGTTTAGGGACGATTGGATTTACTTGTATTATTACGGAATACGCACACGCTGATGTTGCCAAACTCATATGCTGTTTAGTGTGTGGATGTCTAAAGAGAGGCAGTCCATACCACACCCATGGGCATGAGATGGCAAACGTAGGATGCCCCATCAACACAGTATGCAGCGAAGCAAGAATATATTGGTTTCTCTCGGCTGTGCTAGTGGAACACAGTCTTAGCGGCAACCACACACAAACGAATTACACGAAGCAAGATACTGTACGGGTAGAGCGAATCAACGGAAGGTGAGACTGAGTAGCCTGATGGTATAGCAAGACCGAATGCCGTAGGTCATTTTGTTCTCATCGCTTATATGCTCTAATCTCAGCTATATGAACTTTGTATTTATTTCTCATTTAAATGAAGTCAAGTGCTGTTAGATTACAAACATTGAACGCTTCGGAGGTTTCACATTTTAAATTCGTGCTTTTGGGTAAATAGAAACAGGACTAGCCACCTACTGGTGTTGCACGCATGTTACATGCTATCAACAATGCAGCCATATCCTGAGACGAGGCATGAACAGAGGCACCGAGGCACCTACAAATCACACAAAAGCCTGTAAGCCAGAGGACACTTATTCCCTTACTCTCCAGGCTTTATGGTCCAGGGCTACACGGGGTGATGTGATCCAATTATTCGCGAACAAACGCTAATCAGCTTTTGAGATTTGCTTCCCATATAAATGCGCAGAACAAATGGGTGGATAAGCATAAAGGGGAGCACCCACAAGCTGATTTGTTCCAGAAACTCCCCGCGCCCAGCTTGTTTTGTCGAGAAAGCATTCCCAGCCGCCAACAGGTCATCATGCCTGCCACGTGTATTCCAAGACTCACCATCTTTCCGTGTTCGGGGAAGATCACTGGTTTCAGATGACTAACCAAGGGATATTACGAACCGATATATAGGACGAGGCGCTAGTATCTAGCAGGACCAGATTTCTGCAGGGCGTCGCTCTGTTCCCCGAAAGCATCCCGCCGCGGGCAATTTGCACTGAAAACGCTCCAGCAGAATGGCTACCATATTGCAAAGGAGGAGGACCGACAACCCAGACTCCCGTACTTGTCTGAACTCGTTGAGTGGCAAAATGCAACCGTTGGCAAGCATTTACGCATGCATGCAGCTGCACAGCGTTGACCCGTTTGCGACGGGCACGATATTTCATAAGTGGCGCGGGTAGCCGCTTAAAGCGCGCTATACTATATTTCCACTTCAGTTACAGCTGACGCGGCCAACATGTGTGGTCCTGACAGAGATTCAAGGCAATGTATACGCCGCAACGCGGTACTACCAGTACTGCTACGGCACCAGCGTTCCACTGGCTAGTTTCCCATCATACTTTCTATCCAATGACAACAGCTGATATCGATGTAGTTGTTAGGTCTGCACTGCAAGCGCTAGCCTTCGTGCGTGAAAGGCAACCAACGGACAACACTGACAGTCTCACATAAACGTACTTCCTGTAGACCTCAACGTACACCAAGCCTTAGTTCCGTTGTTCGCGTAATTTGCTACGCGGAACTTAGAATGTATACACAAGTCATTTGCTTTCCTGGCTGTGCCTTTGTGCCGCCATCGAAGACCGCGTACAAGCAGATCGCCGACGGGCTGAACTTGGAAAAAGTCGTTGTTGTGTACAGTAGGAATAGAGCGCCATGTGCGCTACCTGTTCAACGGTTCCTGGCAAATTCTCTCAATACCAGCATCCTTACGACTAGGCGTGGCTACTGTAGGAAAGTATACTCTACCATAGGATTCAAGAATACGACTGCCCTGCATTCCCCTATCAGTTAACCATACTATCTGGCATCGATGTCATTGTATCTCAAGTCCTCAACGGCACATAATAACGGGTGGCATTTATCATAGAGCAACCCGGGAGGCAAGGAATCGCTATTAACAAAGGAGGTTGATGTAACCTTGAATGTCTTGACCATATGCATGACTGTTTCAAGGTGTGGACCCTGGAGCAACAGCTGCGATATGCAAAAAGCGAGACAATGTACTGCTCCAACGAACCTGAACGCCCCCACGTCACACATGTCACGATACCAACATGTCGTAGCCAAAGGATGCTCTGTGAAACGAACGCAAGGCGCACAAGCTGCAGCACCCAGAGAAAGGTCGGCAAACGTACGCTTTAGAAAATCTATGGCTAAAGCGTCGACCATCATTTTAGCAGGATGCCACCCAGAAGCTGATGTTCGAAAATTCACTCAATAGCTGGACACACCAAACACAAAGCTACAGCATTCAGTTAGCTTGTTGCAGGGAGACTACAGTGTCGCAAAATTCACGAACAATGTCGGCGAGGAACCCTGTCGATTTCCACCGGCAGCTGCAATATGGAGCCACCTCAGGAAATTAAAAACCGACCCACAGTCTGAAAGGTTTATTTCTACAGACGTAATCACAGGAGATGTTTGATTGTCAAATAGATGCCAAAAGGTCTTGCATAGCAGGAATGCGCTTGGTAGGACAGCGCACCGATTGCAGCTACGAAAAGCAGACAAACAAACAGTAAATGGATCATCACCATATTACTGTGAATGTTCGCCTAATGGAAATGCCGCAGATATCATCGTTGTTTGCATGCAGTTTGGACGGGTAGAAGCAGCGTACTTTCTGCAAAACACCCCATTCAGC
>NW_013565065.1:0-4540 GCF_000499605.1 Eimeria maxima | reverse complement strand
ACTCCCTAACAGGCATGATACAAAAGCCACAGCCAGCATAGAGAATCTCCACCAACGTAACCAATTAATCTGAAACTACGCCAATAGACGCGTCGCACCGCTTTTACTATGGAATTGGGAATGCCAAACCATTTACCGAACGAGCACTGTTTTGTTTAGATCCCTTAACAAGCAGTTTTTGGCAACTGCAGAGTTGTTCTTCCCTAGATTAGCACGGGGACGCATTCGACAACCAAGTACCAAGCCGCACGTTCTGTGTAAAAGGACCACGGTGGGCTTGTATGCCCTCCTCCAACAGTTTACGTAGCTCGTGAGGCCCCGAATACTCAGAGAAAAGTGTATTACAGGCCGCTGTCAGTTTGTACCTGGAGAACATCGCAGACAGAGCTGTGTAGGATAGTCTACTGTGCCAATCACAGAAAAAATACTTGCTGTTTAAACCACGAAAACGGGATGGTCTGGATATCCGGCTTTCTTGACCTATTGCTGAGACATCTTCTGCAAGTCAACAGAAATCACTGAAGAGGCCAAAGGCTCAGGGAGCCTCTACGCGCCTACGCTTCGGAGCGCTGCGCAATCAAGCAAATTCCCTAATGCCTCCAACTACACTGGCAATAACGAATGAGCAGCCGGACTCCTCATGGAACATAAATGCACTAACCAACACCGAACGAAAGGCAGAACTGACTAGCTGGTAGGAAGTTGACCATGCAATAATACTTCACGGCAGCGTTGCAGTAAGATCTCCGCCTTTCCACGAGTCCATCAGAGCAGCACCCAGCACAGCAAGTGCTGAACAAATTTGTTAGTTTGTTGTGCACTGCTCCTTATAGCTCTGCCGCGATCCTGGGGCCAACAGGTACCCAACAACAGACTATGACCGTAAAATCGGATGCCACTGGCTCCACGAAGTTTGTGTATTTCTCCGGATTCTCATATAGTGACGTGCTTGGGGCAATGACCGCAGATGGCACAAACTACCGTTCGAGTCTGTTTGGGTCATCCACTACGGCATTGTCGAATAGTCAACTAGAATACGACGAAGAATAACCTGCATACGGCAGAAGATCAAGCGCAATCAAGTCACCGCCAAGATTACCTGGCTCCAGATGGTCTTACCCCTGGCACTGAACGGTTATAGGGTAGCCAGAAGCCATCACAATAGGGTATGGAATCATGAACTCTTCCTAGCCGGTCCCTGCCACAAGATCGAAGCGCGCTCGTGAAGCACACAAGCGCGTACAGTTACAGAAGACTGCAAATGACTCTCTTCGGCGAAGGCATTTTGCGTTCAAATAGCCCATTTCGTAGCCCAGGTTTCAACGACACGAGCTGGTGATTTCTAGCCCATCGCAAAGATGAACCTAACCTAAAACTTAAAATATTGTGTAACGACGCTTTTAAGGCTGTCTGAGTGTCTGGCCGCCCTTCGCAACAATAGGAAAGCAAAGCGCTAACGCCTGGGAACAGGAGCTCACTTCCTTCGCGCCAAAAGAAATGGCCTTGGCTCCTCTGGTACCTACACAATATTCTCCTAAAATACGTAATTAAATCAGTTCATTCATTATGTGGAAAGCAGTAGCCAAAATTAGGCAAAACAGAAATGCCACTCTACTGTGATGCGTGCGAGTCGAAATATGGGTAACCAAAAATCCCAATATTCAAAAGCAGCGCTTACGGGCAAGCTTAAACAAGCGGGTGCTCTTATGTCCCTTAGAAGTGACAAAACGCAGAGCCACATGGCAGGCGCACTTCCTGCATCAAACACAATGGCACAGCTCAAACATCCCATAGCACCCAAGGCCATGGATCAAAGCGGAAGGCCATAAAGGCTGCAATCCGTCCCAAGAAAACCAGCTGCAACAACGACTACGCGATGGCAACCAGTGGGCGACACACACGAATAGCATCGCATGCATACTTCGCTAGTGCCGCGCCACTGCAGGCATGCTCAACATGCCTTGCATCCTGAATCTAAGCAAAGGAACGTCCACTAAAGGCAATGACTCACCAGCTGCATTACCACGACAAGCACGCAACTCGTGTGCACATCGTCAATACACCATACAAGAACGGTTTAGGCATTCGAACCACTCAACCTAGACTCCGCAGTGTTTTTATGCAGGGTGAAAGCAATCACATCTAGTAATTCCCGAAACTTGCTTGCTGAGTCAGTGGCAGTCCAGGCGCTACAACAACGGATAGTTCTGAACGTAATCCAACGCAGTTTGTACTTCTAAAGCTTACTACTGACATCGTTCGGGACCTGCTCTGGCGTTTGCCCTTGGCAAACAGCGGAACCAAATAAGATTTACATCTGTGCATGCAGGCACAACGCTTCGAACTTTCCCCAGCCACAGCCATGGCACAATCACTTCGCCAGCTCGAGATAATGGTTGTTAAAGCCGCTGCGGCAACATCATAATCGCTTTAGACTAAAAACGCACCGTCTATATGGGCGCTTCCCCAACACTGTCCAATCGCACTGTCAACGGTTCTTGTGCCTGAAAGTTCCCATCAACTCATTTTTTGTCTTCGACTACCTATATCTGTGGGCTCCAAAGTTCGCGGTGATCCATTCTGTGATACAGCGGTCACACAGTCAACATACTACGTCGCCTTCAAAAAGAAGGGTTCGACGGATCGGCGAGTATATTCATGAAGCACTTCCGAGCTGTTGCTTCAACTCACGATCTGCGTTTGCCGCAATCTTCGATCCTTTATGGCATGTCTAATGCTGAGTTGAAGCACCATCACTATCAAGCCTCTCGCCAACCCTTGTTGCAACTCCACTCACGTTTCGCTCAAGATATGTTTTGAAGTTCACACCCTTCGCCATTTTTTAGGAACAGGTTGAGAAGCCGTAGATGCATTGCTCAAGGTTTTGCTTTTCATACCGCATCTGGCTACTGGATGTGTCTGTGGAGACCTATCGCACAAAATGTAGACGCAATCCATACATGTCTTTCCAATCACTATTTGCTATTTGCACAGTCATCTTGTGCATATACTCCCACCTTACGGCATGTACAAACTTATTCTAGAATTGCCGCCACAAACTTCCGAGTACCTGCCTGCAGATCTATCGCACCTTGAGCATGTGGGTGACACATTTTTGCCAGTATGCGTACGACTGTCAGGACGTTTCGCAGTCCTACAAAACTTCTTATCCATACGAACAACCGGTTGTCAATACCCTGCCCTTGGTTTGGCGCACGGGTAGGTTTCCCACCTTCAACAAAAGCAAAGTGGTAACTTTGTGATGCAGAGCTTAAGGGCAGCCGGGAAAACGAACGTCCTGAGCCAGACACTTGCCGAACTGAACAATCGCAACTATTCTCTGTCTGTGCTGTATTTTAGCGGATGATGCGGCGTCGTGATGGTAGAGAATAGTTGCGACTCCGCATCATCCGCTAAAATACAGCACAGACAAAAAAAGGGAAAGGAACGCAAAGGAGCGCAGACTTGCCCAAAGTGCCCCAAAAGCCAACCTCCCGGCAAAACGCATTTTCTACCATCGGCAGCGAAGACAGCAAAGTGTCAATGCCGTAACCTCTAGCCCCAGCAACCATCTCACAAAACTACAAGCAACAACAACAGCCAGAGCTGAAAGTATAGGCATATTCCGAAGGACCCACCAGATTCAGCATTTCGATTGTGTCCCTATAGACGCCCTAACACACTGCCTGCTCTTGGTAGTACCTGAACGCTCTCACGAAGCTTATTCGACCCACTAGTTGTGATTGTGATCTGATTTAAAACGGGGGCTGCTGCTGGGGGGGCTGCGCTGGTCTGGTGGGTTCATGGCTACTTATTTGCCGCCGTTAACGGTGTGCCGAACGGTGTTGTACTAGTTGTTATTGGAGTTTGTCACGTCGCCTCGCACGCAAACATACTCTCTGAGTCCAGCGAAGCAAAGTACTAGACATGTACAATTGACAATGTACAATGATCATGTAGCATGCTTCAATTGCCTATGCTATCCAGATTGTGACAATTCGGTCAGCAATGACGCAAGTAAAGGCAGCCCACAACGAACTCGAGCCACGTAATACGGTGTCAAATAACTAACTAGCTGCGGAGTGGCCGGAAGGACATCACATACAACTGCGCATCACCGTGTTTCCTTATTTTGCCACTGCAAGTGCGATGAAGTGCATGACAACAAAATCGCTCACTCAGCAGTAGCCGGCAACCGGTATGAAAGGCGGATCTGCCCATTTCACTTCCCTCTTCTTCTTTCTGCGCCTTCTTCGTCACCTTGCTAAGCCATGTCGTTACAGGAGAATGGTAGACCGACGGCAAAAAGGGAGCTCTTAGAGTAGCGTATGCGCCCTTTTTGGCTTACACCCACAAGTGCTCGATATGAAACGCCAAATCGATTCACAAATCCAAAAGAAGAATATGCAATCTCAACTGCTACACCCGTCAGCCTACGAGAAGGCTTCCTGCTCCTTAGCGTGACAATCGATACCGCCCGGGATGTCAAATGCTGCATGTCGAAAACGCCCTCCCGTGTACCAAGCGCTCGCTGCTAAGG
>NW_013565064.1:22500-101687 GCF_000499605.1 Eimeria maxima | reverse complement strand
ATATATATATATATATATATATATAATGTTTGCTCACGATTTCCTAATCAGCTCGGCAACACCGTGGCACAACACAACGAGTATCTTCTGAAGAACTGCCGAACGAAAGGTCCCCCGTTGCACTACATTCTTCTCTTCCCCACGCAGAACAAGGCCGCCCTCGCGCAGTAGCAGCAGTACTTCAGCGATGTTGTGGATTGGGATACGCGAACTGCCCAAAATTTCATACGCCTGCACAGTCCAGTCCAGTAAGCATCATTCGCCATGCCCCCTCCCCACTGTACAGGCGTGCCCATAATTGTGTATATGTGCTCATGCATATCCAATATACAATAGGTGAAGAACAAACGAACCAATGAAAACTGCGTCTAAATGCAAGCATATGCATGCACACAAGCACTCCGTTTCCCTACAAGCAAAAGTCAACGGCAGGCGCAGTCATTCATGGATGCAGTGAAAGGCATGAACATCTGGACCTGTGTGGGGCATTTACAGTACAATACTGCCGCCCTTTCACTTCCCCCTGTTGCGTAGGGATCGAGTAGGGTAACGCACTGTCTTGTACGCTCTCGCCCTGAAGGCGCTGCCGCGTTTTCGCGTTAAAACGCTTTCGTCCCCCGCATTGAAGAGCGGTGATGTTGCTGGGCTGTCTAGACATTGCTGTTGAGCCTCTTCCTGTCGTTGTTCCAGGTGCCGCTGTCTCCACAGCATGCTAAGACTCTGCAGTATTTCTTGGTTTCTGAAAACCCGTAGACTCAGCGCATGCATACACAGTTTTTACAGTTACCCTCGGTGCCTGTTCAGCTCCACCAAAGCACTGTGTGTGCCATCCATACGCCTCCCTAAATGTAAGCAGGGATGGCAGGGTGCCCTGCTGCAGGCCTGCTTTTCTGCATGTTCGGCTCGTTCATCTATTGAGAATTTTGGGGCTCACTTTGCCGTCGGAGATGCTCTGCAAAAAAATAGATGCAAACAAGCCCTCGAGCAAACAAATCAGATATCACGAAATACAAAATAGCGATGGCCCTTTTCCCTGCGGAATGGCTGGAAGGATGACGTTGCTCGTCGTGCGACAGTAGGTAACCGCTACGAACTTACGTTTCTTTCGCGAACTGCAGAAATTTGCTGTCGAGCTTGCTCATCGCCTCTTGAAATGCTTCCATATTTCGAGGGAACTGTTGGGCCTCCGCTGGGGGAAGATACCCGTCCTGCGCATTGTAAAGGCGTCTTGAAGATGAAATGGGGCGAAAACAGGGAGTCAAAGAAGCACCGAAGCCGCTGCGCTCTCCTGGGGGGAGCAGTAGGCTTCCCGGGCTGCTCCCGGGGCGCCTGGGGCCCGTTGGTATATATCTGGGGCTAGAAAATCCGCGAAAGGCAGCGACAGTATCATCGCGAGCCCAATGGCCGCTGTGCATGCAGCTGACAGGCAGATCGGGGCCATTAACCCCTGACCAACGTCCCCAGTGGAGCTCTTCTGCGTACTCTCCCATCGGAGCCGCAGCTGCCGCCGTTGCATGCAGTGCCGCTAGCCGAACCTTCCAGCCAGCCGCAAGGTGGAAGAGGTTCCTAGGAATCCAAAAGCGCATCGGAGGCCCACGGCGTCGCACTCCAGCGCCCCACAAAGAGGAAGGCAGGAGGGTCTCCCCCGTTCCCTCATAGGGGTTAACCGAGGGGACCCTTCTGGTATTGACGAAGGCGCCAACGCGAGGAAGCGCATCGTTGCAAGAAAGTACGCACCGTAGGGGTGTAACTGAGAGAGAAATGGGGGAGACAAAAGCACTCCAGAGGAAAAACACAATAAAGTGAACTTTCCAAAGGCCCGTTACAGCCGCCATGACTCAAGACCAAACATCGTCCCGTAGCGGAAACCTGCAGGCGTCCAAAATATAAACTGTACACACTAGGCAGCAGACCCTTCCGTAGGAGTCTAGCCTAGACCTACGGCAGGCCTTAGCGAGCACAGCCGGGTGACAGGAGCACAGTTCCGGCGCCTGAGGAGATCCTCTACTGAAGGGGGAATCAAACAGCATCACTCATATTTCGTAGAGGGTAGTCAGCATTTCCCTTGTTTTAGGGTTGGGGTCTTGAGGTCTTGCTGGCCAGTGAGTATTCCCGTAGGTGACCCCATGCTCCCCAACTTGCAAGGCCGTTGCAGTGGTTTATAATTATAATAATGTGAACATCAGATAATTCTAAACAGGTACAAGTAAGGCTCATGCATGAAAAACTCCAGAGAACCCAGAGAAGGAAACCTGAATTCCCTGCAAGTTGGGTATCCTATCGAGGCAGGGTTACAAGGCGCTGCTCTGAGACAGCCTCAGCTACTGGTATTATCTTTCCATGTCTTTTGAAGCATACGTCCCTCTCAAGTTTATTAATCCAATGAAAGGCACTTTTGAGGAAATTCCGCTGCCTGCATGCATGCATCACTGTGCGAGTGTGCATGCTGCAGGGACCGACCCTCTGTAGGGTAGGTGGAGCTGTCCTTACATGTCCTTCTTCGATTTCCCCCAATCCACCACCTCAACTGCTCTCTCTAAAGAAGGACTAATCTCATGTGTGCCCCGAAAGATTGTTTATGGGAAAGGTGACCTTGAGAAAATCGCCTTCACCTCTTTGGTCATGGGGATTTAGGGCTTGGTGTGTTGGTGTTGGGGCCCCCTTTTGCGCTGAGGCCTTGAGTGCTGCTCGTTCCCACGGGCGCGTGGAGGCACTTTCCCCACAAGTACTATCATGGGGAAGTATGCCCTACTGTTTCCTCGGCTCGTGAACAATGCACAGTTGCTGATAACACAGACAGCTAAAGTCTGTCCTAAGCAACTGCTTGATGCAGCTCTGCTGGCGCCCCCACTCCTTCCTCGGGATGTTGCCTCTCCACCTACATCGCAGGGGACACCAGAATCTCCGATCCTTGCCTCTTTGGCAGACTCGTGGAGATCTACAGCAGTGCTTAGGAACCCCCAGATAGGCCTGCCTAATTCGCCTAAAGATCAGGCAAAAATCGTCTCTGACCTTCAACGCTCAAAGGCACAACGCACTTGGGCGATACTGGAAATGCGTGCAGTGGCAGCATTGCCCAGCTTGAGGTGGGCCTGTAGGTTCGTAACTCCATGTACAGCACTGCCGAGGATGCACGTGCAGTGCTTTGTATTCAGAGTGTCATACCCGGTCTAGGGACAAGGTTTGCACAGTGTTGTGCTGCTTACTGTCTTGGTTTGCTGCTTGCAGTCCTGCTGGGATCCTCCAGTTTCTCTTTTTAGCCCAGAGGGGGAACTGCCGCCCACAACATTTCCTTGCCGAGGTCGGCCTTGCGCGCTCTGTGCTGCCAGGAGTCCTTATTGCGATGGCCTCCGTACACACCAGAGAGTACACAATAGTGGTACACATTTTAGTTCAGCCGGGGTGCTCCTAAGACTGCAGCCTTGCAGGAGTCAGGCTGTGATGTGGGGTGTTCTGTGCTGGTTGGGTGGGCGATGGCCTGTGCGAATCTGTACTGCTTCCGAAGCATGTCCTCTTTTGTGCGTTGTTGTGATGCCCAGCTACGACGCTTTATGCTTGAGGGCGAGCCAGCAGCTGCTCCAGTGGATACCTTCTGGTTGTTGTGGACTGCTAACGACCTGGCACTCTTCTGCAAATTGCTAGCAGAGTCAGTTACCCAGTGCGTTACTCCAGGGACTGTTCCGTCATTTGTGTTTGACCTACTGGCATGGAGTGGTCTCCTGTCCTTTTTGGTACCTCTCCATACATCGATCTCATTCCATATGCCCCTCTCCCTTGCTTTTATTTGTCGGTGTGTGAGTGTTTGTGTGTGAGTGTGGGTGTGTATAGGTGTATGTATGTATGTATGTATGTATGTATGTATGTATGTGTGTGTGTGTGTGTGTGTGTGTGTGTGTGTGTTCCCCTCTGCCTGCCCGTCTGTCCGCGGTTTTTTCTTTTCGACAACCTTGACAGCCACCGAGCGGACGAAGCAGCTCTTGTTGAAAAATTGCTTTCACAGGTTGCCGCAAATCTGTCCTACTTTAGCCCCGAGGACGCCGCTCTTGTCTTGTGGGCCGCAGCTGTGGAGTCATCGTCTTGCCTAAGAGAAGCGCTGCTACTGCAGCGACAAGCCGCAACTGGGGAGGCTGCACGGCGAATAGAGGGCCCTAAAGCTTGTCAAGCGTCCTCCACGTCTTCGACTCCCGGAGCGCCTGCATTTGAAACAGGAGATAGCCGGCCGTGCAAACCAGGCATTCCACTGTTTGTGTTGCTGCTGCAGCGACTGGCTTCACAGGTAGAGCTTGTTTGGCACTAGGAGAAGGCAAGAAAGGCGAAGTATGCGGGGTCCTAAAGCCGCCATGCGCCTGTTTGTATCTTCTGCTTGCTTTACAGCTGCAGGAAGCCGATTTGAATGATTGCATGAGGGCATTCTTCGCGGCCTCGCGGATATGTGCTGGCCCTGTGAGCCATAAAAGAAATCTACACTTGTGTTTCAATTCTTGTTCGTTGCGTGCTGCGCTTATTGATGCACATATCCAGTCTCTAGTGGCCGGTGCAGAGTCTCTTCGGGCTTGCCCAGGTGATTCCGATTCTTGTCCTTTCCTGGTCTGTCCCCTCAGCTGTCTCAAGGCGTCTCTGCCCTGTCACCGCCACTACACAGCGGATCAGCAGCCCCGCCGCTCGGCGCCATCTCCGCTGCTCTAGAACCGCTCCGTCTTTTGACACAGCACCTGAGGTGCAACCTCTCAACAGCTTCGGCCAGCGCAAAGCTACGGTATGTGATTACTTATTGTAATTGTGCAGTTTTACAGCGTCGGGACAGTATCCCACTAGTAGCACTATCATTGGCATGCCTGCCATTGATGGTACCAGCAATGGCAGTACATTCGCTATATCTGTAATGGATTGTTACCCGCAGTGTGAAATACTGTACCCATCACCCTTCAGTTTACTCTGTTTCTGTAGGCTGTCCCATCTAGTATTGTGCTAGATCCCGGTGAACGTTAGTCTCTTAGGCCTATCACGGAGAGACCTCGGTTTCGTGATAGCAGCCGGAAAGCGCATATCGTTTCATATCCCTACTGACAAACGTGTGTGGAATGTGGTGAGCGCAGCATTATTTCGAGTAGTATTCACCTGTTGCACTTCTTGAGTCAGCGGAAGGGCCCGCGTGGGGTCTCTCTGCAAGAGGCTGTCGCTACTGCTGTTAACGCTGCCGCTGGAGTAGGCCTCTCCCCAACAACAAGCCTTGAGCTTTTGCCGAACGGCAGCGCTGAAAGCGGCCCAAAGCCGAGTACAGGCAAACGCGTGGGCAACCCAATATGTGCCAAACAAGCTAAGAAAGTTGCGGTTCTCAAGACCCCCCTATTCGCCCTCAGTTCAACGGCACGACGATGCCGCAGGGCGGTCAACTCTGACCCATACCCAGCAGGAGTGTATCAAGCCGCTGCTGCAGCCCAATTAGAAGAGGCTTTGCTGGAGACGCTCGCAGCCACTATCTCAAGTCTGTGCTCGTAAGCATGGGTATATCGGGGCATTCTCTTACGGTGTTGTACATGTGCTTAGGTAAACGAAGCGCAACACGATATCGCAAGCTATATCTGTGCACTACAATGACAGCCTGCATATTATAGGTCCAGTGCATTCATGTCAAATGCAAGTCTACTGACACCGGCAGTCGGGAAGGTTGACTGCGCGTGCAGGTCTCCTGGAGACATGAAGGCTACTGAAGGCATGGTTCTTTTAGAGCTCGTTTGGCACCTCCGCATGCACTACAGCTTTCCTGTCACCTTAGCCTGCCTGGAGGGTATGCAGTTACTCCCCCTTCATCCCTCAGCTTTTTCAGCCACAGGTGTGAACGGGAAAATGTGCTTGTCTGTTTGTGTCTATGAAAACTTACAATTTGTACGTCTGTTCTTGCATGAAAGTACGGACTATTTAAATTCATGTATGCATATTGGGTGTTAATATCTACTGCTGTGTCAATGAGCAGCATGTACTGTCACCTGCCAGATACACTTATATCAGATGCAGTCGCCGAGTTTGTGGCATGCTTCAGGAGTCTACTTCTATCTCCTGGCAAATATTCATCAGTTGTCCGCCAGTGATGTGGTGGCATTGACGGCCTCTTTCGAGCTGTGTCACTCCACGGACAGTGAAGAAACGAATTGCGGTTTCGAAGGGCAACTTCCAGGCGACGTAGCACAGAAGCCCCACATGCAGCGGCATTTAAAGCAACTGGTGAAGGCCCAACATACCCAGTGACAACCCAAGAATTGCAGACGGGCTTTGAATCCCAAACAAACACTAGTGGTTTCCCAGCTACGATTATGCAACTGCAGAGAGAACAACAGCCTGTTCATGTTGCTCCTACGGTCTCGCGTGCCAGTAGGAGCAATGGCAGACACTCAGCCGGTTCCTCTTGCTTATTCTGCGTTTCGTGTGTATCTGGAGGCTGATTTGTGCGTAGGGTGTGTGTTGGAGTGCAGGCGAACTTACTACGCCGGCGCATTCACGCCAAGGCGCAAGACAGGACCTTCCCCCTAAACGATCAGGTCAGAAGAACCTCTGTATGTAGGATAATGTACGGGCACGCATTTTCGGGTGTTCCTACGTGCACATTGGCTGCAGAATCGTTTTTTGTTTCTGTAGACAGGCTCCCTCCCGTTGCAGTCCAGGGTTTAGAGCGATTCGAGTTTGAGGCGTATAGGGCCGCTGACCCCACAACCTTGTTCACCGTCGTTTTCTATTGCATGGACATCTGTGGCTTCCTCTCAGGAGAGGTTTGTTATACAGTGTCTCCTCGAGTTCTCTCGTGTCCGGCAAGCGACCCCGCAGAATGCTACATACGCCGCCGGCATTTCCATCCAGGGAGGGCGCTGGGTCCCTACTCTGCCCGCCGGCAACCAAGCCGGTCCTTGAGTTCCTATACAGAGGGATAGTTTAATAAAGGTAGTGCAGCCCGGATTGCTGCGAGAGTACCAAGAACTAAAAGTGTAATGCAGAGTCCTGCATCTTATCCGAGAACGCAGTGGAACCAAAATACGCATGCTGAGAGTTCACCAAATACAACTGGCCAGCCTCTCGTGTCTCCAGGTGTCCTGAACACAGCGGCCGGGGCGCCTTACGCTGCGGAAGAGGAGTTAGCCAGCGAAGAGTTGCAACACACCTTGCCAGAGCTCAGGGTGCAATACAGCTCCACAAGCAAGCAAAACACAAGCCTTCGTGCTAGGGCGTATGAACAGAGCAGACGAGTGTGAGTGAACACTGTAGAAAATTTTAGAAGACTCTTGCTTGCGCTTTTTTTGTGTACTAGTGCCGGGTATGGGTTCATGTGCCCATTGCAACCGGACTTGCTCAACGTCGTACAACCTATGTTACCATAAATATTTTTGTTGCTGCATGTAGTTGCGGTGTTCCGACAGTCACGTCTTTGTTGTCTCCCTCTCATCAGGACTGCTTAGGGAATTGTAGGATGCACTTATGATAGCAGTGCTAAAACCGTAGATTCCTGCTTTGACGATGTTGCTGGCTTTACAGCTGTAGGTCTTTTGGAATTGATTGCGTTGGGGATACCCAAGCAGACGCCACTGTCTGTGCTCTACCTGAGATGATAATGAAGTATCACTAATTACGAATTGGCGACTCGGATGACCCCGTCCCAACACACGACAAAGAATCGATACTCATATATCTCCTGGCACAGTCGAGGCAGTCTATGTTAGCTGCATTCCAAGAAAATAAGGTACTAATTTGGGGTCCGAATAGAACATAGTTCAATCTTAAATATGCAAAGGGACAGCTAATGACAGCCCCACGTACTACGTCTGCGTTCCAATGCTGCGGCGGGTCCAGAACAGACAGTCCCGGACCAGACCGCTGGCCTGCAGGGGAGGAGAGCAGTATTTTCCCCTTATTCCTTTCTTTTGTCCCCAAAACTGACTTTCTACACTGTGTGTGGAGCCTTTTGCTTAAGGTGTGGAAGCGGTGGTATAACTGGGGTTATGGGGCTTGGGGTTCCTCTCCGCACCGGTGGCCCTTGCACGGCAGCGACCCACGAGCAGCACGGGTGACCGCGATGACGGCATCGCAGCTCGGGAAAGGCTGTGACGAAAGGGCTTCTTCGATTACACTTTATTAATTTTCTCTCGGGATTGAGAGGAAGGAGAAGGTTGATTACTATGGCTGCGGTTGGTTGCGCTTCAATGCGGGAAGGGTGGGTGGGGCAATCGTTCTGTCTTTAAGAGCTCTGGATAACCTGGCTTGTCTCTTGACTTGCTGGGCCTCTTAAGTCATCCATATGTGCTCTTCTGCACAAAACAGTAGAAACGGCTTGCTTTCGAATACGTTTTTGGTCATTCCCTCGCGGTCTTTCCGTGCCTTTGAGGGTGATGCTCCACCCGGTTCTCAAGGGCTCACCAGGAAGGTAGACAAAGGCAAAAGGCGACGAGTGGCAAGGACAGCGTGTTTGCTTACCAGTGTTCTGCCTAGTAGGCATCATTGTGTCTGCACCGTACTGAGATCTCGGCCTCATCAATTTTCAAGTGTCTACGCGTCGTAAGCGGCGCGGCAGCAACACCACTCGTCTACTGCGCCCGAGTGAAACTACCCAGAGCTTGACAGTGTTTTATTCTAGAGGGAGACTAGCAATCTCTAGACTTCCGGGATCATATTTTGGCGGGAGCCCGTAATGGAGCGGCATCAACAGCAACCCTCTGCAGAAGCCTCTTTTCCTCCCAGGCGCCCTGATGGGTCCGTGGGCCCGCCGCTTTCAAGAACCTCTGGAAGGTCAAGGGGCTTCATAAGAAGCTTGAAAGAACAGTGGCAGATACCTGGTATGGCTGAAGTCTTCCGCAGGGAAGACCCGGCATCCTCAGTGCTGCCGCACCAAGGCCAAACCCACACAGCCCAGGATTACTCCAAGTGTAGTGTAAATCAGCATCAGCCAGCCTCATGGAGCCATCCGCAGAAGGTACCTTTATATGACTCCTCCAGCAGAGTGTATGCGGGGTTGTGTGGTTCCGGTTCCGGCTGGGCACCATCCTGTGGGAGCCTGGACACATTCTGCTCATCGGCCTCGCAATTCAGTGACGCTTCGTCTGCACGAAGCGTAGATATTTTATTCTGCAAACAAAGAATACCCATCCCTAGATGGGCATGCTGTGGAGGGCGCCGCAGTACTGTTGGTTCTTCTACTACTTCGTCATCGGCGGGCTGTGGCTCATCGGTCCGCAGCCCCTCGGCTCGTGACCATCTCTCTCATAACAGTGACGCTGCCCCTGCAGGAGTTCTGTCATACGGTGCCTCAGAGAAGGGAGTGCCGTCTTTGAGAGCAACGCTGCGACATACTGTGGCATACGTGGACAGTCAGCGCAGAGGTGATAATGTGACTTGGGTTTATCTTGGGTTCCATCAAGTCTCACGAAAGGACCTCCCCACGAGAGGAGGCTCGTCCTCTTAAGTAGATGCTGGTTGGGCCTGTGTTTTCGTGTGTTGTCTGTACTCAGGGGCTTCTGCAGTGCCTTATGGACAAACTCCAATCGGTACGTTCCAGAGAAGCGTGATTTCCCCTCCTAGCGCGTTTGTGCAGGCACCCGCCACCCAGCCACTCTCTGGCAGCTCTGTTGGACCCAGGACGAATCCCACGTCCACTGTGACGCCCACTGGCGTGCCAGTCACCTTGCATTTTGACCCACACCGCTCTTCTCCGTTTGAACTCTCCAAGTTTGATAGGCGCGATCCATACGTCCACTTCTATATCCCTGTTGATTGCCCCTTAGCTCGGCGGTGAGGGTCCCTAGAATCCAGCAGTACAATGCTGCTAGCAACAGACGCAGAAGTTAAGTTGGCCCCAAGGCAGGTGCACACCAAGTGGAGAGGAGGAATGTAACATCTGGAAGACGGCATGCATATGCTGGAGGCAATTTGTCTCTCCCGAGGCGTTCCCTATTAATCCAGCCGAATGTGTGGGAGCTGCTCCTTTAAATGGTTCTTGAGAAGCGTTTCGTGTTTATGTGCGTCCGCTGCTGTACAGATGCTGGGATGGCGTCTGCCCTTTGGCACACACGAAACTCGAAAAGATTTTTCATCCGATTGTATACAAGACACAAGTGGGTTGGCTTGGCCGTTTAATATTGGCCATGCGGTCAGCCTGACCCCTGCTGCTCCCACCCGCAGACTTTCAAGCTTTTGTTGTGCCTTTTGGAAACTGGCTGAAGAGGAGCTGCCGGTATTAAGCCTCAAGAGTTGCAGTTGTCAGTAATTGTAGGTCCGTAAGATCCAGAGAGATGCTTGCTAATGTGATGCTCTCGTGGGTCTCATTGTTGTTGTCGTCTCTCAGAGGTGCCAGATGGCTTTAGCTGATTCTGGTCGATGTCCATATATTAACAAGTGCGCTTTCTTTCACACCGAAGAGGACAGAAGAGAAGCGGAGTTACGGTGGAAGGCTTGGGAAGCTGAGTGGGCTTGTTGGCGCCAACAAATAGACGAACTGTTACGTAGGCATCACAAGCTTGAGGAGGACATCAGACGGAAAGTTGAAGGAATAATCAAAATCCGCATGCCGCGGTCTTCACCAAGCGACCTGTTAGGTCGGTGGCTAGCAAACCTTGGCGTTTTAGCCGGATTCGGCGAACAAAAGAAGTCTTCCGTTCAGCAGAGCTCAAAGGGAATGGGGCCCGTTGGATTAGGGTTAGGCTCGGTTTCGTTTTCCTCCCCAAGGGGGAGGAGCTTTGCAGAAGCGGGACTTGGTGGCGAGGCCATGGCTGGGGTCGCCGACACTGGAAGAACACCTTCTGCGTCACGTCTCGAGCAGTCTGTGGGTTTGTGTGGCCTGACAGAGGCACCTGTGTTTGGCATCCAGGCAACTTCAGCAGTGATTGGAAATACTCGGCGTTTTGTAGAGCATTCTGAAGACCGTTCGTCTGCTGTCGGGCGTGAATGGTTGTATATTGCAAACTCTTGGAACAAACAAGTTGCCCAGCAGTGTAGACAAAGCGGGGGTTTTATAAGTAGGGTAGAGACATCCACTATCAGTACCCGTTCAACTGTTCACGAAACCCTAGCACCCGTGACCAAAGACAGCAAAGCATTTCATTCGTCCTCAACTCGCATGCCAGCTCAGGAAGCTAGGTCGGGGCATGATTCGAAAGCTTCTCTAGCGCGAGAGCACACTTTCATCCATGGCGTTTTCGGCCAGAGAGCTGCGCATTATGGTAGCCGGCACGATTCTCCCCACACATCGTACGGCTGCAGCTCTGCTGGTTCTCCAACGGATCATGGAGCTGTGCCGTTGCGAACGGCGGAGGCTTCTGTTCGATCCGTAACAACGGCCAAAGTGGAAACGGAGAACAGGGTAATCTCTACTGTAATTACGTCCCAGACACAGCAGACTGTGGCGATTTCTGCTCCTGTGGATTGTACCTCGTTACCTCGAATGAGCACATCAGAAACCACGATCCAGGGAGGCGCCAGTAAACATTCTAGTCCCCACGATGGTCTTGTGTGTAAACCTCTCCGTTTTGTTCGGCCATCGGAAGCCAGCGAGAATGTCGGAAAGTCTGCTGTCGTTGAAACCCAAGTGTCGGGGAAGGCAGCCGCAAAGAGTGAGTGCTGTGTGGCAGGTGAGACAACTGGCGGTACCCGAGTGCCCGAGCAGCCCAGTTGCTTGGTTATCCAGACTCCTTCGTCTTGCAATGAAAATAGTGGCTGCGAAGGGGAACAGGGAGGGACCGTTTCTAGTGAAGGGTCCTCCCGCAGTTCTATCACTGGGTGTCCCTCTCAAGCCGGCTCAGAACCGTACCCTTTACGCCCGAGCGTAGAGGGACAAGACGACCGTCAGGATGTGGCTTGGACTACGGTAGTAACAGAGGCGCCTAAGGAAACAGGACAAGCTGGAGTGATTAATAGCGGCTCTGACGGCGCTACTAACCCGCATCAACAACCCTGCAGTTGGGCGTATGGCGAAAGTGTTGGGGGTTTAGGAGGGGTACAGATAGGTCAAATGTCCTGCCCGAGCAACCCGTTTGAAAGCCAAGAGTCACGGAGAGTGGCAGAAGAAGATGAATCTATTTTAGAAGTTGCCAGTGCTCCACAAACTATTGCGATTCAACGCAGCACGTCCTTGATGGATGCTCCACCCTCTTGTATATTGCAGGATGATTCTGTATCACAGGTGGAGCAGCTCAGGAGCATTACCTCACAGGAGTCCTCGACGGCACCGGCTAATTGCACGCCCACTGCCCGATCATCCGCAGATGAAGAGGGTTCTGCAATTGACAGTACAGGCTGCTCTAACAAGAGCTCAACCGTGCCAGCGAACCTCGGCGAAGGTGCATTAGCGGAAATGCACGGGGATCTCAGTGCTCGCATTCTTCCCCCGTTGCCAAATCGTAACGGAGAGAATTCAGAAGTGGAAGCAGTGGATATACAGCCGAAGCCTGTTGCCGCCGATGCTGTGCAAGGCACTGTGGAGGAACAGGCACTTGGGCAAACCTGGAACCGTGCAACATCAACAGAGGGTGCAACCGCCTGCACTCCCCTTCAGGATGCTTCAGAACGGGATGCATTTTCAGAGACGATTGATACAGGAATGTGCCGAACGGAGGCCCCTGCGGGCCAGGGGAGCTGTGCGACCGTTTCGCAAGACGAATTGAATTTTCTGGCACGGAAGCTTACCGATTTACTGCGTACTGCAGCAGAGGAAATTCGACTCTTAAATATTGGTTCTCTTGCAGATTTGACGAGGAGCGACGAGCACGGCCAGAACAGAAACCCAGCGGTGGGTGAACCTGCACTTACAACTTCAGGGGGCGTTGATAGTTATAGCGTGCCTGTTTCTGGTAACGACCAAGACGCAGAATCCCTGCCTAGTTCCAGAGCTTCGTCGGCTGATACGGAGAGACAAGCAGTGCCTGCTGCGCTTCCAGGGAGTCAAACACCTCACCACCCACCGGACTAAACCGTTCTCACTATAGGACTGCCTCACGACGGAAGCATGGTCTTTTTAAAAGGTTGCTTCTGACCATCGACTGTTTGCTGTATGCGACTCGACGTCTTCGTCGTCGAGCTTTCTTCGAAGTCCTTGCCTTTCTGAATACGGCTGGCTTCCCACATTGTAATTAGTCCCGAAAGGACCTATCCTCGTGTGCTTGCTCTTTGTGCATTCCATCTGTGAGCCCCGCTGGCTTTGCTGCGTTTTGTATCGAGTGCGTTGGCAGCCGCAAGCTGGGCCTACAAATCATTAATCCATTTGCTGTGTCACCGTGGTGTTTCATCATGTGACCTCATCAGTTGCCAGACAGTAACATGGGAGCATAAGTCAACACACACGTTGGGAACACCGCTCACTTTGGCTACGCTATTTCGGGCGGACGTACCCACTGCATGCCCCCATTCTACTATGGCCCTCGTATGCTTGACAAAATGGAGTTTCAAACATTCATATTATGCTTGGCAGCACTTCCACAAATGTGGGAACGTTCTGCGCAATCTGCGCCGCTTGATAATGGGTGTGGGGCTATTCAAGCTCCGTTTCCTATTCCCATACAACATATTTAGCCGCGGATGCAGATGGGAATTCCTGGCGCTGGCGTGGGGTGGGCTCCCTTCCAGAGGATTGCACGGAGCAGGTGGAATTCTAGAGCTACACGGCCTAACTGCTACAAAGCAAAGTGGCAATACAGCGGTTCCTTTAAAACGCAGCAGTTGGGCAACCCACGGAATCCGTACTCTTGTTCTGTTAAGCGGCTACTACAGCAGTTAGACGGACCACAGCCACTGATGCCGTTGTTGTCCCCGCGGTTCTCAGCAAGAAATATTGGCTGCCTCTTCCCATTGAGATCCGTCACGAACGGAAGAGAATATCCGTTGTTTACAGCCGCAGTGGTATGTTCTACTACTACCACCCAGAACTAAGTGTCTCTGGAATGCTTGGCAAATGCACCAGTTCCACTTGTTAAATTTATTAGGTGAAGTAGCACCAACCCAATTATGTCTTGCCCGTCGTGCCCATTGCCCTGTAGTGCAAATATGAAGACAGCCTAATATGCTTCTAGTGAAAACGCAAGCGCAGGGCACGTTGCACACCACAGTGCAACCCCGTTCGGTGCATTGTGCTGCGGGTAGCGAACTGTGGTATTTCACATTTGTGACTCTCCCTGCAATACGTAATACCTAACTAAAATCTCATTAACCCTTGGAACCAATAGGAGTCGTCATGCTCCACTTACATTTTCTCCGAGACAACAGGGCGAGAGACGAAAACACAGAAAGAAAGCTCACAAGTTCATCATTACCGAAGATCGCGTCCTCGAGTCCTTCCGGATGCCTATCGACGAAGGCGTCTAGGACAAGCTACAAGCTGGCACAGGCCTCCTTCACGAGGGACTTCTATCACACAAAGAGATTACTCTCATCACAGCATGTTTGAAGCAAAAAGGTGAATGGCTTCACCTCTTACATTAATTCTCTCCAACCGGTGCTCGCGGTGTGGTGGACACCTGGGAAAGACGTTCAAAAAACATGATCGTCACGAGATATGCCTGGTGATTAGGAATCCAGAAAGACGTTTAAAGGCATTCTTGTATTTCAAGTACTCAACTGGTGTGGGATACTGCCGAAGAAAATCATCAACGCAACCTAATCTCCCTGTAATGCGGGCGGGGCTTCCCAGTGGTCCGGTAGAAGACTGTATGACGGAGGCCCCCGTACACCTCTTTAATTTTCCTTTGGCTTTAACCAACGTAATAACACTCGTGTCTACTTCATGAAATGACAGGTGGACAGCTATTTTTCATTCATGATTGACGGGCTCTTCTAACACACGATGGACACATTAAGAAAGCACTGTGACAGTGTCCCATTATAAGGGTTTCGCTCTTACTTCACTGTCCTAGCTTGCTGCTTTGGTGAAGCAAATCTGGCTGGACAGATTTGGATAGGCTTAGGAGTGTCACATCTGTACGAACCACTGCACCACTGGAAGATACGTCTGCACTTTTGGACTGACCAGTCTATAGGAGGGCTTATTCGCCTCAATAATGGCATCAAGGAACCATCGGCTACTGCAGTGAAAATGGACGGGCTCCATTCGAAATTTACCCTCACAACTAAGGTAAAATATGTAATTGGAGCAACCCTTCTGTCGTCGACCTTCATTTTCTACATATACGGCATTAGCGCCCCAGTATTTCGAATTACCGGTAAGATAACCCACACCGAATAGTAGTACTACTCTTCGAGAGGCTTTTCAGAAGTTCAGGATGCGTTACGTGGTGTCAGTGACACGGGTGCTCCAGTTTGTCTTAGCGTCTATTTGATTTCCCTGAATTTTGTCTATCAACACATCCAAAACTGCAGCGTAACTCATGCTCCGTGTTGTTGTTGTCTTCTGCAGGTGGAGGGCCCGGGCCGTTTGAAAGCCAATCAGGATACCAAGACTTCACCCTGCCAAGATTGCTCCATCTTCTGTTAGAACAGCGCGACTATGTTCCTTTTGTGTGCATTTTTGTATTTTCATTTTTCCTCCCACTGCTCAAGTTTGCACTCATCACTGGTACCCTAGTGAGTTCTGCTTGTTGCCGTCGACGCTCGCTTTCAGTCACCTTGCCCCTAAAGATTGCTGTGGTGCTACGAGTAGTTGCAAAGTATCAGCTTGTGGACGTGTTTTCGACTACCATCTTGGTGAGCTTCATCAACTTTGTCGGAGTCTCTGCGGAGCCACTTTTTGCCGCTCAAGCCTATCAAGCGTACTGTCTCTTTTCAATCATTACTATTCAGTGGCTGTGCCATTGCTATTCGGATATGCTGGACAGACGCAAGATGGCAGGCTGTTGCTGGAGGGTTCAAGCAGCCTTGCGCAATCCCCTGCTTCCACGTTTCATTCCCATGAGAATACGTATGCTTGAAGGTACTATTGATGAACGCGCCACTCCCTTGGATTTTGCCGAAGATTCCGGAGGCCTTTTAACCCCAGGGTTGCCAATGGTTCCCCCTCTAGCATCAACGGAGGGTACGCAACGCACAAGACTCCACTGGTGCTCCCAGTGCGTTAGACAGCGGAACTCCAGTCACGTGTACTCGCTTTCGCGATGCAACACATATTGGGAGTCAGTTAATCGACCGATAGAATTTTCAAGCTACGCAAATCCAGCTGGGCTTCACTGTGCCAGTGGTGGAGCCAAACACGTCCCTCTCGGAGGTAGTTGTGATGTGTGTACGATTTTTGAAAGAGATGTTTCTCTAGCTGCTAGGGGTCCAGATCTACCTGCCTCTTTATTGACTTTTCCACATGATTTATGTGGTCGTGGTGGACATTTTGTGAACTGCTATCCTCACGCACTTTTCCGCATTCCAGAAGCCGCCGCTCCTGATGAGCCTGCCCATATCTCGAGAGACGCTTTTCTGGGACCTACACAGTCAAGATGTTGTTTTTCAGGTTGCCTACTTCGCATGTTCTTTTTATCATGTAGCTTTTGCATATCTGCTTTGGCTGCCTTAATTTGCTGGGTACGGCCAATTTTGCAAGTTGCGTTGGTCCCAGGAAAGCTGAGAGGGTTTGCAATAGAAACGTGCGAGATGTCCTTGGGGGATGTATTTTGGAGGCTATATTCTATGGGACATATGTGGAGTGGCTGCACTATTATTGCTGTGTTTACAGTATTAGCGACACTGATGTTGTATGTCGCTTGTATGTGTACCCTAGCAAGTGCCAGTGTTGTGTATTGGACAACAAGGAGTTCAAATCAGCTCCAAGTGTCCACAGTGCCAGGGAATGTTTCACAAAGGAGCCACAGTGGTCCAATAAACATTGCTGAGAAGGCCATGCGCATGACGAAGGCGTTCTCGGACGTTTCAGTTTTTCTTGGGGACATAGCTATGCCTGACGTTCAAAGTATTGGTTTGTTGGCATGCTACTGCATTGCCAACAACATCGACTTTTTAGGGGCGCGTTTGCCGGGAGCTCCAATTGGGAGCCCCAACGGTACTCTGGAGAAGTTATTGTGGAATTTCAGTGGCTTCTGGGCAATGGTGGCGTTGGGAGTTAGTGCATCGCAGGTTCACAGGCTCTCGGTTTCATTTGATGATGTACGTCAGGATATGGGTCCACTGTTCCATACAAAGGATAACAACGATTTTCCAAATATATTTTTTACACGGTCACGTCCAAATCCAGGCTCCCCACACCCTCTACTTAGAAACAGTGGGCGTGGTGGTATTCGCGAACTAATCCTGGAGGATGCACCAGCTGCTCGCCCTCCAGAGTTGAGCGCGCTGACGGAGAATTCGAATTTTTTCAACTGGACTTTGAGGCGCCGGAGGCATCGGTCCTGCTCTTTTGGCTTGATACTTCACGGATGTATTCGGATGGTTGTATCAGTTGCCCTTCTTTTGCCCATCTGGCTCAAACCAGCTGACATAGTAGATGTTGACCTTGGCCTAGTTGTGAGTCACTACTTTACCACGCACGCTGCTGTTGCACATGCCCATTGACTTTTTCTAACGTGCCCTTGCAGTGTTGTGATTATGTTTCCTGTTGGTGTTTGGTCGCAGAATAAGCATCTGGAAGGCTTCACGGAGTATGTGAACCCACTGTTGAAGCAGGTCCTACCGCAGTCACTCGGAGATTGCGCTTCCGCTACCCATGTAGCTCCTCGTCCATGCGTTGGAGCAATGCCTCTTGCCTACATTCGGACGGACATTTACGAAGCTACAGCCCGCTGGGCCACAGGACTTAAGACAACGGAGCTGCATACAGCGCGTTTCGAAGTAACTCCCAAAGGCAGGTACGCAAGCGAACACTCTAAGTATTCAGGCTGGCAGAGCTGGTGTCCAGGTTAGTTGGTATAACTTAAATATATGCACACATATGTTAACATTGTTGGAGAGGAGGAGGGGTCAACCCGAGAGAAAACGGTGCGGATCAGGCTTACTGCTAGATGGTGAATCTTCTTAACCTACTGCAAGGCGTGCGGAGCTCGTTTGGTGGCAAGAATCATCATGGACGCTTACACAGAGCCTGTATTCTTGTAACGTCGGTGGGAGTTGAAGAGGGAAGACCGAGTCGGATGCTGCTTGAGTTTCCGTTGTCGGCGATTGTTGTATCAATGTTGTGTTTTCAGGATTACGTTTACAATTACTGGAAAAATTAACTCCCTATCCTTGTCCTTACGGATTGGAGGGTGCTTTTATGGAGAAGATCACGGGAAGTGCCCTGTGTTGTGGGACGGCACTGACGGTTGCTGCGGAGATGACATCACGTTCATGCTTGAGATGAGTGCCAGGTGCAGTAGTTCATTTCCGTATCTCGCCGACGCAAATTTTTTGCGCACGCATATTTCCAGGCTTGTCGTGAAAGAAAAGGTTTTGGGAATTTTCTCCATGGAATTGACCGATATAACGCAAATTGTCGAAGACCAGTTGTCGGAGTGGGCCCGAACCTACTTGGATCCAAAGAACAAATGGATTCAGTGGAAAAATGGAACGGCTCTAAGTGTTATCAATCTCTTGAATGTGTTACTAGATATAAATGCACCAGCTGGAATCATATGTCCTCGCGCACAGTGACGGGCGAGATCCCCCCATGTGTGGTTTGGCTTCCAACCGACCTGGCAGGTTAGTGTGCATCAACTCGTCTGGATAGGACTCATACGTGTTGCTAAGATGCTATTACGATGAGATGTAAGCAGACGACACTATGGTCGGCATGTCTATGCCGCGTACACTAGACACAATAAAACTACTCAGCCAAACGGACGTTTAACCTTGCAGCACCGCCCACTTCTTAACATTTAGTTAGTTCAGTATACTCCTGCAACGTTTATAGGCAACCTGTGATTATCCTGCTGGGCCACCGGGCTCTCCCATGATTACAGATTAGGGTGGCAGCAGAAGAGGAAAAGGTAGGACCAAATGAGTTACAGCGTACAAAAAAACTCCCGCTTGTTTGGTGAGGAGGAAATCCCAGCTGGACCAGTGCACAGCACTAGTTTCCGTTCTCCGCCTTTGAATGGCCTGTAGCCTTTGCAGCATCCAGTGCAGAAGGCGCTAAAGCCGGTGGTCGAGTGCCTGCCTCAACAGTAGATCGCAACGTGTCTAGGTAAGCTCTTATGGGTATTCCTTCCCCGCCAGACTGCACGACCATGATATTGCCATCTGGCTGGAGCTCCATTACAACCTCATTCATGCAACAGAGATACGAACCCGGTCCAAGCCTGCAAATATGAGCAGCCAGAGATCGATATTCTGGACGTTCACACACATGGGCGACCGCTTCGTCGAGCGGATCCCCTTGAACAGCGGAATAGGGTGGGCAGAAATGCTCGGACAGTGGGCCGTAGCCTGCCGTAGAGGTTCTCGATGCCGACGACGACATGGGCTTGTTAGTAGATGGGGGTGGCTTTGAGGTAAACTGGAACTCTTTAGAACTTGAAGGGTTCATCGGTGCCCCATGCAGTTGAGTTGAAGATGCAAATCGGGAATTCTGTGGAGGCGAATATTGGCAAGCGACGAAGTCGGCGTCCATGGTGCGTAGGCTGTGCTCTACAGGAACTGATGGGATGCCACTAACTGCTGCAGGGGGGTGCAAAGGCGCGCTTTGGTGACTATGCTGCTCGGGTGACTGCAGGGCTTCCGATCGCACATAGCAATTCTCTGTTGCCTGAGCGGCTCCAATTGCTTTGCGAATCCTCTCCATCGCCGACTCACTCCGAAACAGGTCTTGCTTTGCTGCTGCCAACTTCTCGCGCTTGTCATTTAGAGCGGCCCTACACAGTTCCTGTTGCATACGTGTGTCGAGGGCTAGTTTACGGCTCTTCGAGACTTCCGTCAAATAAGCAAGCTGCCGCTCAGTGTCATTCTTCCGAAGCTGTGTCTCGAGCTCTTGCATGTAGGCATCTTTGGCAGCCATGGCCTTTAGCATCTGTTGCAGCTGTGAGTGGGCCCCTGTAAGGTCGTCTCTCAAAACACGCACTCGTTCCTCCGATTGCTTCAATAATGTGTCCCGACGCACCACTTCTGCCTGCAGCTGCATAAGCTTTTCATCCCTGTTTGCTAAAGTGGCTTTGAACACATTGCATTGTTCGGCCGCTATACGATACTCTTGCTCAGCCTCTTCCCTCCTGCTCTGTTCCTTTTTCAAACGTTCTTTTGAGCGTGCTGCCAGGACTTCAAGTTCCCTTGACTTCTGCTGTAAGTACGCCTCGACGCGCGCTACTTTCATGTCGCGCTGCGAGAGCAGCTCAAGAAGCTCTGCTGCTTCCTTGCGCTTATCCGTGAGCTTCTCAAACGTATCGTGCTGCAGCTCTTCGGCTGCCTCTCGGTCTGCGCGTAGTTTCTTAATCTCCGCCTCTGCCAATTCTAGCTTCCCCCGCAGCTCAGAAGCCCCTTGAACCATTGTAATTGCCTGGACACCTAGTTGGAGAGCAGACGCTTCCTTCGCTGACGGATCAACAGTATCAAGTACAGCCGTCTGTCGCTCCTTTTGGAGAAGTAATTCCATCAAATCTTGTCGTTCACGGCGTAGCACTTCGATTCTCTTCCGCATGGTCTTGAGCTCCGCATCTTTCTCCTGTAGAGCAGTTTTATCATTGCTGCAACAAGATGACACAGTCTCGCAAAATATAGAGAATGACCTAGGGGACACTGCAATTAGTTGATTATCTATGGAGTTAGTTTGGCTCCCTACACTAAGGTGTCCTGAGTTTCACAGCAAAGCACTTCAAATCCTCCCCCCACTACAGGCAGCTCGACTGCTTATTTCTAGAAGGCCGTTATATGGTGTTGCTGCCGTTGTTCGAGAAAGACTCGGGACTGACCTCGCATCCTCCGACTGCCTTTCATGTTCTCCTTGTTGGCTCTGATCTTGCAACTTTGAGAGTGCATCTTGGAGCTCTGCTTCCTTCAAATCCAGTTGGTTCTCTCGCGCGTTGAGTAGAGCCTGAAGGCGCTTGACTTCCTGCTTCAGGTCCTGCTGGGGAGTTGTGGCAGTTTCACGGAATTCTATAACAGCGGGAGACGTTGTGGCTCTGGGTTGAAACGGTTCGCTCTTTAAATTGCCACGGTGCTGTGTACCTGGTTCTGGCACCTTCACCAACGAATGTGGCTCAGTGAGTTTCCTAGCGCCACCACCTCTTGCGTATGGTTCACTGGCATAGGGAAAGTCCTCTGGAGGGTTCATATACGAGGTGGTGTACCCGTACTTAGGCACTGGCGCTTGCTTGCCGTGAGAGGCACCAGTCACAGCGGTGAGGCTTGGGCTGGCATCGGCATGAAAGCCGAGCCCAGGCACCTCCTCCGCATACTTGCTAGTGCACACTGGACCAGGCGAGGGGGTAGTTTTCGGGGCACTTATGTTAAAGGCCGTCTCCAAAGGGTACGAGATGTAGTGGCTAACAACGGGAACCGTCCCTGTGTTGGCGTAGGCCACGGGGCGCATGCTGGGAGGGTATTGGACCCGCTTCAGGATTTGCCGTCTCGTGAGGGGACAGATATCGTCACAGTTGAAAAGCGTCATCTGGAGATTTCGCAGGCAAAAGCCTTCCAAAATGGCAGTGGGAGACCTCTCGTGGATACGATTTTCAATACCTTCTTCCGTTCACGTGGAGCATGAAGGTTGAATACGTCGCGAGGGAAGGGCCAACGGAACTTTCCCTGCCCAGCAGAAGTTGTTAGATGTAGTTGCGTGACCTGGAAGTGTTTCTACGCTGTGTAAAGTTGATATGTTCGTTGAGGAGGATATACTGGAATCTCGAGGGGTGTTCGGGCAGGGAAAAAATCAGGGCACCTGTGGGGGGCACTTCATGCTCAACGAACTCTCATTGTCACCTGCATAAAGAAATGAGTCTGCTTTTTAAAATATCTGTTGGTTCGATGCTCTTGAAGCACGCCGATTCTATCAGGTTATCCGGTTCTCTCCATGGTTTTCTCCGCAGACAACCTGAGTTGGTATATGTGTAAAAGCTGCCTGATGAGTCAAAATATCGCCCTTTGATGCTACAAATGAAGACAAATACTAAAATTCGGACGGTAATTCGTCTACTCCCCCAGTACGGGAGACGGTGAGTCAAGAATTTGGAGCCGTTCGCTAGTCGCTGGTCCAAACGACGCTCGAGAACGCCTTGGCATTGCAGCAGCAGAGCCCCTGATGTGGACAAAATAAGTGAGGCTGAAAAAGATAAAATTGACGGGAAGAGATACATTTGTTGCCAGCATTCTTGGGGTAGGACTACTGGCACAGTTACCAGGGTAACACAATCGAGGTCCCCAATGGTCCGCTAGACCCCAGATGACCCTAACACCTGCCTGCCACAGCGGGGAGCATTCTCCTCAATAATGTTACTTAGTTTCGTGAAGGCTGTTGAAAATAAGCTGTAGATTGTTTGTACCGTTACGAATAAACTTTCTCAAGCCCTTGTGGCTGACTGTGAAGCGGCATCCACAGGCCTCGCCCAAGCTGGAGGAGGCAAAACGCAACTTTTAGCTGAGTACACTTTAAAGTAATTTAACTGCATGGAGTGTGTGGTGTACAAAGTTCAAAGAGCCTGCATATGCCTCTGGTCTCCGTACGTAACTCCCAATAGCAGGCCTGCTGTTTTTTGTTGTGGGCTATTCATACAACACCACACCATTCCGACGAGTGAGGCTGCTTCCACCTCGTTTGCTAGAAGATGTGTATTCAAGTGTCACATACTGCTGAGTGATCCCTTGTTCTTCTTCTCCTTATGCACACTACCGCTCAGCTAACACGAAAATCCGATGCACCGACCCTGATGAGTTTCACGCAAGAATATTGTCTACAATATAGTCGTCCCTTGAACACTTTCCCTGTTATCCAAAAAGGGACCCATCGTAATGGTTCGTTATGAAGTATCTCTCTCTTACAACAACGTGCAATAGGCGACGCCGCTGCATATTTTTATACCGCTTCTGTACGGTTCTCTGGCACACGTCTGAACTGCTATACTAAGAATGGAGCATCTTCATCGGAAAATAATGTATATGAATTCTGCCTAAAACAATGTCACAATGAGTTGGGTCCAGCAAACACGTTTTTGATGAACCATATTGTGTGAGGCCGGGTAAACGCAACATGTTGCTGCTGAAAATAAAATGACGTATATCGCACGCTTCTGCGTCAACAGAGACCTACGGTAACTCTGTACATTATAAAACCTAAAACTTCTTTTGCTGAGTACCCTCTAATTGGTATTACAGTTGCCTCTGCATTTCAGAGTCGTAGTCAGAAGCAAGACATTGAGCGGAGTCTCCTGTGCAAAACTGTGTCATCGCCGGTTGAGGAACTTCAGCAAGGTCTTGTATGCGAATTGGTGCATGGGCTGGAGCAACATAGCAAATCACACGAAACCTGCCTTCAATTGGCCGCGGTGGCGCATTAGCAATAAACACTGTGGCATCATGCACATAGAAATACACGCTTCGCCTCATACAATGGAATACACTTGTAAAATGGAGTACCTGGGCAGTGGAATTCCGTGGCCTCAGGTGTAGCCTTGACCGGCAAAGGAGCAGGCTTCTGATAACCTGCAAGACACCACAACGTTAGTTAGGAGATGATGTTTTGGAGCCGCAAACGCAAATGCCTACTGCGCTACGGAGTGCTTAACATATGAATGTGGGAGTAGCTGTACTTGTGCCCTTTCCAATCATGGCATTTTGAGCCCGTTCGTTCTTTTTCCATGGGCATTCGACAGTCGGGAAGGATCCATTCCATTGATCAAGCACTGCTTGCTTGTCTGCTTCCTCAGAACTGCTTGCGTATTTTCCAAAAGCCTGCGACAGTCCAGCAGAACCTTTAGGGGCATTCCAGGCGTTGATACCTTTGAGGAACTGAAACAGCACATATGTGTAACCTTCGTCTGGAGTTTTAGATCGCTTCCCCAAAACCTTGGATATTAACCTAATGCCTTCGTCTGTACGCATGAACGTGACGAGAAGAGCAAAAACAAGTTAGTTTTGAATAGCATCGCCGTGGTTAGGAACTCGCGGCTGAAGCAGACGAATGCAACATTTTCAATGCACAGGTCATTTCGACCTGTTTATCCTTCTCGCTTACCTTGAAGCTTAATGCATTGTTGCCCCATGAGGATCATGCTGCCTGCTTCTGAAGAAACTAGGTCGCCAAGGTGCACAACAGGGTGCTTGGCACAAAGATCCGCTAAGGCTTGCGCCGCCATCATCGGCAAGAGCCAATCTGAAATATCCCGTGAACCCAATGATGAATTAAGATACATTAAGCTCGCATTAATTTCTTTGGATATGTCCTTGAAGGAAACCTCGCGGGTTTCAAATCTTTCTTTTTTCGAAGCCAAGGCCCAGCCAGATGGCACCTGGAACTTGTTTGCTTTACACCCTGCTGTTACAAGTTCCATGGCAATCTTAGCCTGGTCGTGACCTGAAACATTGGGATGCGCACCGTATAGAACCCGTGTATGCCCTAGAATTCCTCTTGCTCCTTGCTGCTACTGCAAGCACTGCATAACTCGGGAGGTGGTATATGACAGGTAAGTTGCTGTACAGCGTACCATTGTTAAAAATGAGAAACGCGAATACCAGTCGAGCGCCTTTGAATGTAGATGCAGTACTCTGAGGTGATTGAGTCATATTGTTCTTTGACTCGCTTGGCGAAGGGCCGAGTACCCACCAAGTGACCAGCAGACGAGCCAGTTGCTGAACATCTGCTGAAATTTCACACATGTCTCCGTTAACTCTCTGCCTCTTCCCCTTCGTTCTCTTTAGTGTCCTCTTGAGGCGTTTTGCAAATGTTGGACTCTTTGTATCTGTGTCTGAAGGCATTAGCAGGTCCAATGCCTCCTCTACTTCCGCCACGCAAGGTGTGAACATTTCAAGGAAACTGGCTGTCTTTTTCTGTAGATGTTTCAAGGCAGACGCATAGGTGCTTGCACTAAATACCCCATCTCCCATTGTCTGCACTATTTTCTCCCATGGAAAAGCTTCGCTTTCCTCCAGTTCCACCCTTAAGAAGGTGCCTGGACCAAATGCATCGAGCACAGATGGAGAAGTTAGAAAGTGAGAGACCAACAGAGCAGTTCTCATGTAAAGTATGAACATACCAATACGATATTGCAAGGATCGTATTGTCACTGCTGTGCTTCTGGCCCTTACCAATTTGCATAGCCACCGAAGCGTACGGCGCAAACACAGGAGCCAGCAGTTCTCCACCGAATCCACATAAGAGCCATTTGTACACCGCGGCAAATACGTCTGACCCCTTTGCCAATTTCCGCTGTTTTCCTGCGCTCTCCATGCCTGCTCCAGAGTCGTTTACATAGCCACGAACGTTTGTTATCACGCTGGAAGCGAATAGCATTGGATTGGTCAGATCAGTGTCCAGAAGTGCCCTGCAGACATTGGCTGTGGCTATTAGGTTAATTGCATTGACATTCACGTTTCCACCAACCACAAAATCATGCACAGCGTTTGGAATTATGTTTTGACCATGGTTTCTATGGGAACGTTTCCTAGTGTCTTCCAGCAAAGACGCGCTTTTTGTTTCACTTGACAAGGAGGCATCAACATCACCCTGTGAATTCGCGGAGCTTCCTGTCTCAGCTCCCTCGGTTTCTGGCGGAGCGCGAATTGACGGCCCAGCTCCAGCTTCAACTTCTGGAGATACACTAGCGGACACACTGTTTGGTCGGCCCCTCGAGGCAGCCAACAGCAACTTTCCTACTAACCAAGCAGCAGCGATCTTCTGGTCAAGCTCAACAAGTTCGTCGGACGAATAATACGAAGCCATGCGCAGGGCTGCAACACGAGGAGAAACACTATGATACGCCCTTAAATATATAGCACGAGCAGAGCTCCAACGTAACAACGGAAAACAATTTCAACGAGACCTTTTAGAGAGGCTGCTCACCGTCGCCAATCCTTGTATCACGCGGTCTAAGCCGGTACGCTTTTCTACGCTTTTCCGTTGCCTTATCTGCCCAGTCTTTTCTTAAGGCTGCTTTGAGCAGGCACTCAGTATTACAGTTGCTCAGTGACCCTCTGGGTAGCAAGCCTGAGAGAGCACGAAAGATGTATCACCAAAGTAAAACAGATGAATACCCACCAGAACGTCGTATGCATAGGGTGTACTAGTAACCAACTGTATTTGACAAAGAAGCGCACCCGCTTGGCCTTTCTTAGGGTTTTCCATTGAGCAGACGGATCGCATCACGTGAGAAAAAGTGTGGGCAGAAGGGCTGTAGGCTGCACAGAAACACCCAACACACTTGGAGAAAAATACTTCTTTTTCTCCCCTCAAATAGTCTCTGATTGGCACGATCGAGTTGTATCGCACCGTGGTGGCCCTTGACCCTTCGCTCATTCTTCCAGAGCGAGTGACAAGTTAGGTTTTCCACTGATGCTCCATTGAGTCCCAATTCGCTAAATACTCCCGCCAGGCATTGACTCCTTAGTTGAGTGGATCGTCCTATTTCCTGTATAGGGGAAGCTGTGGATGGCGCGTATGCTCTAATCACTGGGTTGTCGTCAATTTGTTGGCCTACCGGGCCCATGAGGGGCGACCCTGCCATGTACCTTTCCAATAAGCGGGCCAGAAGGAGACTGGGCTGCATCATCAAGCTGGCGGCGTTCAGGGCCAGGCAACCAGGCAGAGAGTGCTGAAGAAGTACAATCTGCAATATCTCGATCACTGAGCCCGCAAGAACAAAGAGACAGTGAAGGAAAATAGGGCAAGTTTGACTCTTCCGAAATTTTTAATTCCAGGGACTACCATCGGAGGGTGGCAAATGGGAACTACTTGCTTTTCGCTGCATCAACAGCTGAAAATATGCTGTATTTGGCGGAGATGTCCTTCCATTTCTTGCTAGCTTTTCTCCCAGTAGGATATTCGGGAATTGGTGCGGCCAGGATCTGGCGTACTCCAACAAGAATGCGAAAGACTGAATTCAGCAAACAAAAGTTCCTAGGGAGGATCAAGCTTCCTGAGTTAGAGCTTGACCACCGTGGAACGAAAGCTGCAGGGGAGTACTGCTTAGGTGAGCTCAGGGGAAGCTAACCGCTGGAAGTTGTCTTCAACGAGTGGATAAGACCTCCGAAATTTCCAGTCTTCCTTCCGGTATCAAGGGATTCCCTGTATCCATTTTGGGTGGCAAAATCAAGAAAGCGGACGAAGAGTTCCGGGTCCGCGTCGTGGAGCGTATGCCATGAGCCGTTGAGCGTTGTATCCACAAATCCAACCTCCACTGAAGGCAATCGGCATTTCAGCATAACATCATACTAGCTGAGGGAATTTGACTAGGGGGAATCAGGTTTATAATTGTCTGGCCTGCAGTGCACTAAGCCAACATGGATATTCCACCAACCCGGGTTGGGAGCTAAAATAAGCTTTGAGGCGTCAACCGTCTTCTCGATGCCCTCTAGTGTGGTGCTTTGCCCGTCCACTGATTGTACACTAAAGACCGGCTCGCTGGCCTGGAGAAAGTCATCAAGAACCTTAACGTTGCTTCCGGGAGTGGGCAATGACAATATTCCTGTTCAAGTCAATCATACGCAAGGTCAGCCAGATTGATGGCTGCATTATGGCACACATAAGACAAAACCAATAGGCTGCGCGTGCTAGGATTCTATGGCTTACCATCTAGAATATTATTTGGCTCAGTCCCTATCAATCACACGCAAACAGCAAAATAAAGTACGGAATTCCCTAATACCGAGCTATAGCCCTAAGCGCCCTATCTGCCTAGCATGCCCCGCCTCAACGTGTTTCCAAGAGGGCCACGGCGTGGACCAACTCACCATTAATTTGTTTTAGTTCATCTAGGAGGCGTTCACAAGCAGTGTATATCAATAGGCCCTGACGGACTGACTGCAACTCTTGGGGAAAGTGTCCAGCTGTCCGTTGGTCAGCATCAGCCACAGCTTTCAAGCACAATTCGCCATCTGCGGTTGCAGCTTCAATAGCTTCAAACACTTCCGCCTGTTCACTTAAGCCTGAGCGGAAGAAATAGAGCAGTTTTCCATACTGGATGTGTGTACTTTGTAGGTGGCTTCCCAAGCTTGGGAACGAGGGCTACTTTTCGGTGTCAGTCCAAGGCATACTTGTTGCGAAGTTCCCCAGCACCTCTCTTTTTATATCGTTGATCTCAGTCAACCCACGTGCATCAAATGCCACTCCTAATCCGGCTGGAAGTTGAACGCAGGACACAAAAAAGGCTAGCACGGATTTCACATTCCCACCCTGTCTCTAATAGTTGCTAGTTCATCGGAGAACCGTCCGTTGGTACTTCCTCCTGACCCCTGTCTCACTGGTCCGTTTTAAACTATCTTGCCTCTTTGATCCTTTAAACTTGAGAGGCTTTAGTAGGGAGCGCTTTTTCTTTGGCTCCTCCAGTGGCGTTTCCGTTGCTTCACCTGCGGCGTGGCAATAGAAGTAACAATACTACAGCGAGCAACTTATACAGTGACCCGCACAGTGCAGCAGCCTATCAGTAGCAGGGACTCCGTGGTTCAATAGCCAAAAGATAAGAGGAATGAAACTAGTGTATGGGTGTAAAATTCTACAAATTACTTGGTATCGGCCTCTCTATTTCGCCTTCGCTTTCGTCACTCCCAGATACTAGTAAATTTTCCTGCGACGTGCTAAGGGGGTTAGTTGTTCCACGTCTTCTTCTCGAAACTTTCTTTTTTAGTCCCTTTAGTCCCTTTTTTTTCTGCATCTTTTCTTCGCCTTCTTTCAATGAATTGGTCGAACTTCCTTCTGAGAGCGAAAATGACAACAGAATAAGATCTTGTTTAACCAAGTTGGGGCATTGCTATGCAAACGCCAAACAGTCAGCAATTTGAATGAATGGCAGGATAGGCATTAGAAAAGCACAGTATTCCTTTCCACTGGCTGAAAGGCTAAAATGCGTGGGTATGCGTGGAAACGCCATGTCACTTCTCGGCGGTGCGCTGACTAAGCGAGATCATATATCTTGCAATAAACACCTGTTGTGGATTCATCATTAGAGCTATCAACCGTGTCCCCATCAGGAGATATCAGTGCCTCTCGTGATGCTGCTCGAGAATTTCTCTTGCCTCTCCTTCTCAGCGAAAAGGGTGCTTTTACACTCAGCAGACCCTTCTTCTTTTTGTTGCCCTGTCCTTCTGTCGAAGACTCGCTCGAACCTAATCAGGGGAAGCCAAAAAAAAACGCGATTTCACTAAAACAATCTAGGGTAGTTGCTACATTCCTATCGAGCAACCATTTGGGCACACCTGGCACTATTAACTGAGTGGTCACTGCAAAATGTACGCAAAACCTTCATAAACTGTCACCACGCAAAATCGGTATGAGCAGTTAAAAGGAAATAATGGGTCGCATATTCGGCAGCTCGCCAATTATACATTCTCTTGTATTATATAGGGAGTATTTTTCCACTCACTCGATGATGCATCGACAATCGCTTCGCTCTCATCGTCTGTGGGTGGTAATAAATTTTCTTGTGATGTGTCTTTGGCATTGCCTTTTCCTCGTCTCCTCCACGACGAAAAGAGCTTTCTACTGTGGGGTCTCTTCGCCTTTTTCTTGCCTTCTCCCTTGGGCAGTGACTTGCGCTCATCGTCCTCTACAAAGTAAGAATTAAAGCACAGAATAGGCGTGTAGCAGGCGTTTCGTCATCTATGGTGACTTCTGCTTACTATCCCACTTGGGCTTTGCAAATCACATTATCCTTCACGGTGCCCAGGTAAACAGTAGACTGGTTGCCGCCTCACCGCTGGTTTCGCTCGCGGACTCGAAGAGGCTATGGTGTATTTCTGCAACAAAGCCACCACAGAAGCCGCTACCAATTAAAGGAACCGTTCGAAATGTTACTATGCACACCCTTCTACTTCTGTGGCTTATACATTCAGACTAGTATAGTTTTCATAATAACCGTTAGCACAGCTCAGTTACATGAAATAACTTTATCTTGTTAATCGTCTGCTTTGTGTGTTCGATTTAAGTGGTGTGGCAAATACCCTACCTGCCAGTCTTGGACTGCGAAATTTGTCATCCCAACTTGTCATGTGTGCCTGTACCAATGCAGGCGAATCATCATTGCCTTTACTCCCAAGTATTGCTTCAGCGGCGTTGAAGTTGTCTATGCATCCAAGAATAGCTAGGGTCCACAAGAGGATTTTCCCTGAAAACGCAGGCAACAAGTAATACACGTAATGATGACCCAGAATGTGAGTTCTTATGACATGTTGCACTAATTTGTGTCTCTGCAGGAGACTGCTATTCTTGCGACAGCAACTGCAGCAAATTTCTGCATGGCTGTTTTTCACAACAAAATCAATGCTTTAGGGCCTTTCCTGAGCCGGTAAAGAACAGGGGCTCGTTTCCAGCAAACGCGTACCCCATGGGGTCATAGCATACGTCGAAGACAGTACAGCTGCCGGTCTGTTGACCCACAGTGACGACCGTTGCAAAGCGACTTGAGCGATTTGGGTACGCGTCGAGTCGGGCTCGTTGTATGGCACTTCGGAGTCGCCTGTGGGACAGGCAGTGTATAATCCAGGGATGTTTAAGCTTTTCGCTTGTTGTCCGTGCTGTTCACAGAGCATGCGAGTTAGAGGCGTGTCTGAGCATTTGCGTATTTCCTGGGAGGCATTCCGAGACACGCAAGCTCGGCGGTCCAAGCTTATGTCCATTTCGCCCGCTAATAGACTAGCGTTCTAATCTGCAGAAGATAAGACTCAATATGCGCAAATACTTCCCAGCTTTACCTGCTGGCGGGAAAGGAGAGACCATGCGGAGTCAGTCACCGCCGACAATCACCTGCCTCACAAAAACCGTTGTTCCAGAACAGTCCCAGCCACTACCCTTCCTCCCATTCATGAACTAAGCTGGTTCAAAGGTGAAATAATTAGGCTTACGTGAAGGATTGGCAATTTGTTTCGTTTTTGCGTTGTATGGGTCAGCACTCGACGGGGACGACGCAGTGGCGATCGTACGCTGCAGGGAAACTGTGGGTTTGAAACTGGACTTCCGAAGTTCATATGCAAGTCCTTTGTGGAAAACAAACTAATAATGTGTCTTGCTGTACATAAAACAGGAATCAACAATTTCCGTGCAGCAACTGCCCACACGGCACACTGGCTGGTCCACTGAGGAGAGGCCAACCATAACCTCACACTCGGGGAGTCCCATTGAACAGCTTACTGCCGACAGTTTGCCACAGATATCTATTAAAAACATTTCACAATACGTTTTACATTCACATAAACTGGAATTAATTGAGAACGTTAGTCGGTATCTAGTGCAAAATTGTACCTTCTTCGCAGCATCTCTCCCTTGCCGTCGCCACCGGTGGTTTTGGCGAGCTGCTGGGCCAGGCAACTTATTATTGACAGAAATGAATTATTACATTACTCAGACCCCGGTCTTTGGCCTTAATATACAAAAATGTTCTTTCAATGTGACTTAAAGACCTATTTGTTGGGCTGAAAACTCCGGAGTGTTGACCATTGTTAACACGTGCAGTCAACTGAAAACCTTGTCCCTACCGCAGCAGCAGTTTTATGCCCTAAATAAGCAAAAGTTAGAATAAGACACTTCAAAGTATAGACACCACTTTAGTGAGGCATTCCATGCAAATGCACCTACCGGGTGCCATGAGCAGGAATGTGGAAGGCATCCCTAGTGTTATGATGGCATTTTACTTTGTAAATAACGGATGCAAACACACAACTTTGTGGGCAAAATCTAGGTTTTAATGATGAACAACCGTGATTTGTCCATACAGAACTTGGTTTCAGAATTTTCCATGCGGGCGAAAAGAGTTAGGGGCGAAATAAAATCATTACCGACCATAGAATAGAGTCCGCCCTGTAGCCTTTCTCTCGTCTCCCTCGTTTCCTGTAAAGAGTTAACCAGGCGAGCAGAGTTAGAGTAAGATCATTCTGATGAAAACGGTTGATGAAGCTCCGTTGGTGTACTCTAGCCGTGCGAAATCTGCTCAGTGCGAACTTGGACACAGCAAATTCGCATTACCTTCTACCACACCCTCACGTGAGTCAGGTGTACGACCTCTGAAAGGCAAGTGTCTGTTGAGTACTGGAACACCTACACGGAACTTCCGTCCCTTGCAACACGAAGGGCCCTCACATGCCTCTGCCGGCCAGGAGTTCAAACGGAGACAACCCTCAAACCTGACAATAAATCCCCTTGTGGTGTAATCTGCTTCCGTATCCTGCTTGGCCTCCTACTTCTTACTACAGCTCCTGCTTAAGTGAGGGACTGCCTGCCGCTGGGGAAAGAGAAAGAGGCAGCTTGCTGAAGCAAAACCCAACTAGAGTGCAGGTCCGGATTGTCTGGAGATCCGTCAATTCCGCTACACTACTCGGTGTGATGACCAGCTGAAAACATCTTCACGGAACTGAAGTAGCCCGTAGTTCGGTGGATTCGTTCCATATACTCTGAAGGAGATGCCTCTTCTCCGTAGCAACCTAAGCTGCAGCCAGCATACACTAGCGCAATTCGAACTTGTCAAAGGACAGACCCCAATACCTTTGGGCAGGCCAATAAGTATGAGGACTTCATTAGATTGCCTGAGGTAACGGACCGAAGCTTGAGGCCTCTAGTATGGTCCGTGGTTGCGCGGGAACGCCGATGCTCATGTGCCTCCACACTACGAAAGGGCTCTATTCTATCTAATCTACGGTGAGGTCTTGAAAGGGGGAAGCCATATCAACCTTAGGGATTGCGCTGGTTTACTGATGGCCACGGTGTGGACTGCGAGAATCTTCAATCTTGGCCGGAGGGAGTTGCGGGCTCCCACAGGGTCAAAATACTGAAAAGTCCCTCCAAACCGCTTATACTGCCATGAATTTCCAGTAGTACGATTCATGACAGCGCAAGGACTTAGTTTTAGTACGAGGTGGAGCAGGTCTTGGCAAAACTGCAACGCTCCGTGGTGGAACTCCAGCTTCAACCAACTCCGCAGGCACGAACGCCTAAGCGACCACTCGATACACCGCTTGATGCATGAACCAGCATTGCAGCAAATTTCAAAACACTCATTTACACAGTATCCAACCTATGACGTAGGGGGAAACTCAAATGCCAACTTAAAACAGACCATGCAACTTCATGACTGGTGTCTTTGCATGTATGTGGCCAAGGCGGGCCTCTCTATGAGTGGTAAGGCAAACATTACGTTTTGCGGAACAGAATGAAATATACAGAGTAAAAAAGGGAGACGAAAATTCACAGGCAATTGCTGTTGAAACATAAGGTCTTCAGCGTTGTTGCTATACCTGACCACCGCAGAGCCTACATTGCTGACCACTAAAATAAGCACGAAACTACGTACATAAAAACCGTTAATATTGGCAATCAAGATATTTTTGTAGGGCTTCATGTGGCCCAAAATACACGTTTTGGTGTGTTCTCGCTGCAAGCAAGCCATTGAGGCTGGCGTGTTGCAAGACATTGAGGCTGGCGTATTGGGGCTGGCACAAATTAGCAACATGGCTAAGGGGTGTGCCCTGTCAATCTTGAGAGCAGGTGGCCGTCCTAAACAACGCTTTTTCTTCTTTCCAACTGCTCGTACGCGGGTTTTGGGGATTTAGCTGCCGTCTTCGCCACCGTAAGAGAAGGCATTACGTACATGCACAAGCGTAGTACGCTCTGAAGGAGGTTACACAGAGCAAGCGGGCTAGTAGCCCCAGGACAATCAAAGAATTTGGATGATACAAGAATGCGGAGCTGTTGCCTCATTTCAACTTGTTATGGTGAGCAACAAGCGATGGTCACGCCCAACTGTCATGGAGACCGTCGGCTAAAATGTGGTTTTGGGGAGGAACTTCGAGCACTTCACCGCAGAAGGAAGTAACTGACATATCTCCTCAGGAATTCTACTCCGCCGACCACCTTCTGTAAGCTTAAATGCTTTCAGCCACAAGGTGAAGCTAGCGCCAACGGCTTTGCGTGGTTAGTGAGCACTAACTGTTGTGGGGTGGTTCGGGTTCTGTCGCGCAGGAGGCTGTTGGATTCCTTGCCGCCTTGTGATGCCATCGATGAGAGAAACCGGGAGTCCACAATTGAAACGCTGCGGCAGGTTGCTGAAGTGCTCGTGTGGGGCGAGCACAACAATCGGGGATACTTCGACACCTTTTGCGAGCAAAATGTCCTGTCGTACTTTGTGCAACTGGCGGAGCAGCCGAATGTCCCCAATACAGTCAAAGTACAGCTCCTTCAGACGCTAAGCATCATAGTGCAGAGCATAAACAAAGAAACAGCGGTTTGTAAGTGCTGAGAAAACTCATTTCACACTCAGCACCACAGGGCTAGCGTTGCTTCTGAGCTAAGCTGTCGTCACTTTGTGCACGCAGAGCACACGTACATGTAAGGAGCCGTTTGTAGATTAATAGCAACTCGAAAGAAATATATGGATGTACACGGAGTAGATGCGCACTCATTTCCTGCAGATTACATGTTCAGCAACAATTACATCAATTCATTGTTGAGCACGAAGTTCGACTTTGACGATGAAGAGGTTGCTAGCTGGTACGTCTCCTTCATCAAGAGCTTATCGCTGTTAGTAAATCCGGACACAATAAAGCTCTTCTTGAACGAACGCGCGAAGCACTTTCCCATATACAGCGAATCCGTGAAGTTCTTCCGAGCTAAGGATTCGATGGTCCGCACCCACTCGAGGAACGTCACTCTCAGTTTATTTAGAGGTACCTCCCCACAAATGTAGAAGTTTTAAACGACCCCACCTAGTTGTTGCTCTCCCGCGCTTTAGAAGCTTGTGCCTTTTTTTTCTGCGACCTCTACAATGGGAAGGGCATGAGTCCTTTGTGGGCCTCCATTCAGAAGTGTCTTGATTTGAACGCCTCCAATCGGTAGGTGCGTGCGTATGTGGGCGCAGTACAGGACCCTTCTTTGCGCTCTTTTCTCCTTGAGAGGCCTATTTTCTTTTCACACGTTGCCTGCTATCTCCGGGAGCTGTTGGATGGCCTACTTCTACGTTTGACCGCCACCCGTGCTCCTCCACCAGACCGTGACCGTGGCATTCAGGATGCAGTACTAGAAATAGAAGAGATGCTCTTTTACATTCAAGATATGTTCAATCTTGGCATTGAACAGTTTTCAGACCTTCTTGCAGCTCGCCTTCTGGTGCACTGCTACTTACCACTGATAGGTCAGTAACTTGAGGAGTAACATTCCGAACGTGACTGTCGTCGGAAGAGGCAGCTCTGCCAGCATCTGCGTTTGTTCGCAGGCATGCTTGGGATTCGTTTTAAGAGCAGGCGAGAAGGGGACAACTCGAGTTCGGAAAAAGCGGGAGCAGGCGCACATGACAATATCTCTCCATGCCCGCAGCCACATGGAAGTGGTGAACAGGATCGCCGCTCTGGAACGCCAAGGAAGAGCACTGCAGTTGACAGCTGCCCGCAAGTCGACAAGTCTGTTGAACAAGGTTGGATGTGGGGATGGGACACGCCAGACGATTTGCAGAGTCTAGGCCTCACCACAGGGATATCGGACAAATTGGGAGATGCTGACAGAGACTCAAATATTTTACCTAATCAAACCGTCGACCTCAGCAAATCGTGGCGTGCTCGAGCAGCAGAGGCAATGTCGAGGAGGCTAAACGAAGGTCCACGGGGAAAGGGAGAAAGCAGTGCATGTATGGTGCCAGAAGAAAGCAGTGCATCTGTTCCACATGGGGCTACCAGCGTGCCAGAGTCCCAACAACAAAACCAGTGGCACAGTATTTCCAACCGTGACGCGGTGATGCGGGTCATATTGTTCTTCTTGACCCATACATTCAATGTACGCCATGAGGGAGGCATTGTTAGTTGTTCCGCAGGCTGGAGTACTATTTGCTTATTTTTCAACGGAACGAGCAGTTTATTCTTCGTTTTGTGGCTGCCTGGTGTGTGTGTGTGTGTGTGTGTGTGTGTGTGTGTGTGCCAGTGCATTCAGAATGAAAAGTTGCTCCAACCCGTTGTAGCTGCTTTGCTACTGCCGCGAGTACCCCAGCCGCTGTACGAATTGATAATGGCCAAGGCACCGACGACCCCAGAGGCCTACAGAAATTTGCGGAATCCGACCGACTGCGCTGGGCGTATAGAGATGTTCCTCCCGATTCAAGAACAACCCAGCAGTGACGTGACTAGCGAAGTAACGACAGAGGGTAATAACGTCCGGACAGATAGCAATCACTCCTGTAAAGAAACCAGGGAAGCCACTTCACCACGGGAGGGTGACCACGAGAAAATCCTTTCAGACCTTTCTCTCGAAGACCGCATCCGGATGCTAAACATCTCTATGGATTTCCTTCATAAATTGAACTACTTCGATAACCCAGGTGGAATTGAAGGGTCCCTTAGTCAAAACCAAGCTTGGCAACTGCTAAGTTCCCAGTTCGCTTCTCAAGATGTCTCCGAACCGAAAGCAGAGTCCAGAAGGAGGCAGGCCAACGGGAATCAAATCATATGGTGCCACAATCCTGTTCAGCACCATCTGATAACTCTGCTCGACGGTTGCATGCTCGCACAGCAGCAATGTGACGTTTCCTTTCTCGTGTTGGCAATCCTACTGGAGTCCATATTCCGCCATCCTGCCACCACAACAGTGCGTCTGTTTGCCATTTCAAAACTGTATCGCATCCTTTTGGAACCCAGTTTAGCACTAGGACAGAACAGAATTAACACTGGTGGTTAGCAGGGAGTTTCTCAGGAGCACCAGCTCGCACTAAGTATCTTGCTGTTTCTGAGTATTACCAGTACACGTTTATCTAAGCGGAACAGGGGGAGGTACGTTCTGATTTCGTTTGGGGAATTAGTTTGCTGGAAGACGCTTTTCCAGTCAACGGGCTGAGTTGATGCTACTATCAATAACTTATTCGCTATATAACTGCCAACTGACGCATCTGCTGTGCTTGCCGCTTTTAGGGGTTCCTAATGCGTGCCTGCATTCTGCCTAGTGGATATCCTCTACCTAATCGCAGTATCCCCGAGATGTCGGATTCTGGAAGATCGAAATCTCGGTAAGGCCATTTTCCGGCACTACTGATGCTAACGGAAAACGCGAGCAACTGACTACTTGGATGGGTGCTGGGTACGAAGGCACCTTTAGAGTTGTCTGGGTGCTTTCTGCATGTGGCTTTCATGGCTTTGCGCAGGTGTAGTGATACGCGGACACCTGAATCAGCGGCGTCAACACCCGCAGAGATTGCTGCGCCGCGTCTCAACAGTTATCATCATCAAGTAGAGCCGCTGGAACGCTTGGCTTCGCCCACAACGGATAGCCATGTAACAACCGACGGTGTCTTGTGGCTACCGGCCAGTGCACCGGCCACGCATTCGTTGAGCATTCATCGACAACCCGGAATGCACGGTCTCTGCAGCGCACACAAGCGCAAGCACTATGACAAAATGAGCTGGTGCTTCACAGCGCAGATGCTTGATGCTGTCCACGCCCAACTTCCCAACACTTTATTACGCCCAATTTCACTCAGGTGAGTTGTTCCGTTGTCTTCAGGTATGAAGCGAAACGCACATCTTGCTGCGCCTCTGCTTCAGCCGTGAGTGGTCAGTGACAGTGGCACATTCAGTTTGCATTTCGTGCTGCGTGTTAGTTTCAGCCGCGCTGATCCTGTTCTTTTTTCTGTCATGCTTGTTCGAGTTTCAGGACGGCCCTTTCCGTCATTTCCACTCTTACCACAGAACATATCTTAAAGGTTCAGTCCTGGGAGTACAGGGCGAGATCCCTGGAAGTACTTGCCAACAAGATGCTAAAGCTAAGACACGCAGCGGCAGTGGCGGCAAAACTGTGTCTCTCTGCATTATCGGACGGCCATACAATCGATGTATTTTGGGTAGGTGATTGAGTTTATCTGGTTTTCGCAGAGCGTTTGATCATAGAAGTTGGTGGTACTCGATGTGTCTGTAGGAAATGCTCGAAAAGTGAGGCGTACCTGAGGTACGTCTGTCCCAGGTCGATACAGTGTCTTTCTGGATGCTCTCTTCAGGATGAATGGGAGGTCCACAGAATAGGGGCCATCACTGACTGGGCATTTTCCCGCGATTTCCGTATTCTTCTTTCTCCCCCAAGCTCACAGACAGGTGAGGCTGAGCGGCAAAATCCTCCTTGTCATTAATACGAATGTTGTCCTAGACCTTCGTACCGAGCTGCACCGAGCTAAGTGGCCTGACGAGGACAGGGCTGCTTGAAAACTTAATCTGCAGACTCGAAGGCTAGTGCGTTTCCTCCATATCTTCTGGTGGCTACGACCGACCAAGAGATAGAACGGCGCTCCATCCAGGTAGATTATACTTGCATGCAAAATCTGGGTACTTGTATTTGGCTGTCAAGAAAAGCTCTTGCCTCATTTGGTCTAGTTAATTTATCGAGGCTTAGCTATTCCTTCAGTTACCAAAGCCTGATTATACCCAAAACTGTCGACACAAGTGGAAAATTAGTGTCGAATTTACCAATGCAGGTGTTTCTGCTCTTGCGCCGACTGCATCGGGATCTATCTGCAATCTTGGAGGCGATAAGGGAAACTCCACACGATGTCACTGCTGTGGCGCAAAAGGCATCTGCAATCCTGCATGGAACATCCGTGGAGCCCAACCCTCTTGAAAGTGAGGACAACGCAGGCGAGCCGTCTCACGTTGGCGATTTGAAGACTTTGGGGAAGGAAGCAACACCTCGTGAGTGTACTCACCTGGGGAAGAACATCACAGATCGCTTTCTAGTGGGCTACCGTAGCCTTCCCGGCTGTCCCTGGCTGTAGAAGATCGCATGTTCAGCATGCGATAACCATATATGACTGACCTGTTTGCATTTGCAGAACTCTCTTTGGAGGGTCGTAACATTATCCGCTGCACTGTGGAAACTTCTTCTGGACCTGTGAGCCCTCTCAAAGCACAGTTCATTATGAACAAGGCACCTTGGCAATTTGGTGGCATGCTGGCAGCTCTTTCATCCGAAGCGTGTAATAATTCATGTTGTGGTTTTTGCCCGTGGAAATATATATACTATGTTTGATGAACCTGTGGGTGGGTGGGATGCAGGCTACTCGTTATTGTGTTCAAGATGAAAAGCGCCTCTTACTAGTGACCCCATCTTGCGTCTTTCCTGACGTTGGGGATATCAGGTGTGCCTGTCGTTAATGCAGATTGATCCCTTGCGAGTCAAAACACAAGGCCGGAGTTCATACAGGAACTGCGGCATCGCCTGAATTTGCGTATTGGCTGACTCACGCAGGACTTCGCACCCTCTGCGGAATGTTGAATGCCGCTTGAAAACGAACAGCTCACGCTGCATGCACCTACTGATTTTGGATGTTGTGCCCCCCACCGACGGGCCTTCGCAGTCATCGTCCAGCGACCCGCCAGAGGGGCCTCCCACTATGCGGTATCGCTTACACAGTGGCACTCGTTTCTTCTGTCATTTCTTACGCCATCCACCACAGTTAAGTGATTCTGAAGCTGGGTCTAAGACAGTATGTATTTTGCTCTCGGCGTCTGCATCTGCGCTGCCCTCTGCAGAGTCAGCCTGACAGCTCCTCCTTTAAAGGAAGGTTATCGCATGGAACGTCCAGCACTTTGGGAAATCCGCCTGCACTTTGCCGATGCCTTGCGGTGCAGCACTGTATTTGTGAGTAATGCACCATATGCTTTGCAGAGCTAGAAGGGACTGTGATTCCACTGCACACGCTGCGTGCCCTCACGCTGCGTGCCCTCATCCCACACACATTATGCCCGAATGTTCTGTGTCCTGCGCAGCATGCCCTGCAGCAAGCACGTGGAATAGTCCGCAGAAATTTAGCATCGCGCATTGCTGACTTGCTCGAAGAAGTCTAATTGCCAAACAGAAGGTCTAGGTCTGGTTGTGCCTGACGATTCGCCAGGTCCTGCCTGCTTCACGACAGCGACTTAAGCTCTTACAGACGTAATCTATACATATACTTGTCAATGGCGTCTGATCTACAGACGTCACGAAAGGAACTGTTTTGAATCAATACTAGCTACGCATAGGGCACGAGGCTCCCTTTTTGCTTGAGTAAGCTGTGTCTCGCCAGTAGGCCAAATGCAGTTTGTAACGGCCACTGGCGAAGTGGGCGTCTTTTTACAAGACGATTGAAAGCGGACTAACCATATCAGTGACGCTTTCCCTTGCTACGCTAACGAATATGAAACAGCGTCCAACTCTACTCCTCTAGAACGGAAGGCGTAATCATAATCCCATCTACAGTAGGTGAAACATATATGTGGTGATGCCGGGTAGATGTGTAGTTTGACGCTGCCCCACGGTGCAGAACACCACCGGTGCTGTGGGGCACCCGTGGAAGACAAGGGAAGCCGTCAGTGTCGTAGCCGTCAGTGTCTATGCCGTCGTCTTCGCAGCGGAGAACGTTGCACGACGCATCGCGTATTTCCCGCACGTACCCAATGCCTGAGGTCGAGTGTAGTGCCTGAGTGTCCACGACATTGACGGGCTTTGGAGGTCTTCTTTACATCGTATGTATTACAGTTTAGCAGCTCCGTTACATTTACGCTGCCACTAGATCACATGTTCCTTCGGAAGAGGGGGAATTTTGCTTCTCTTTGTTTCACGTTGCTACATCTCTGCCTAATGCTGTTTTCCCTTCACATTACAACGACGCCGTCCATACGTACCCCTCCCAGGGCTAACCGGTAGTATCCAAATGGACCGTTCCTTCCTACGACACTGCCAGGGGCAGCTAACGTCAACATGTTACCCAAACCCAAGAAATAAAGTACAAAGCAGGTAAAAATCAATGGTGAAGGCGGAAACACTGGAATGAATAATATGCCTCAAAGCGCGTTCAGGCCAAGAGCGCTGAAGCCATTGAAACGACTAAGTTATTGAAATAAGTAAAGCATTGCTTAAATTACGGAAGGCGTGAGTATTCCATTGCCTGAGCCACAACTTTGGCATCTTCTTCTGGGACATCAAGTATTTCGGCCCAAAGGAGCACAACGTCTCTAAAGAGGAAGAAGCGCAGTAAATCAGGAGGAGTACGCAACGGCACAATCAGAAAGCTTTCGTCGGGAAAATGTTGCCAAGGTGTCGTGCCGCTCTCTGGAATTGAGTGGATTTCTTCCGGAGTAGATATCCTTGATATCCTGGATAGGTTGTAAGGCGTACTTTGCTGTCCCCTGCAGTGGCTTATCGCAGACGGAGGTGCTGTGACACTCTCCTGCAGAAGCCTTAGGGCCAGCAAAACTAACAACTGTCGATGACGCAAACGGGAAGAAGGCATGTCACAGTTCCCCATGCAGTGCAGCTTCGACAGCAACACGATGTTTTCCTGGGTATCCTGCAACAAAGGAAAACAACGCATCACTGCGATTCAAATATTATCTCGCTGTAGAGACACCCCGATTTGTTACCGGCCCTTCAGACGAGCAGCTCGCCTCCTCTAGCATATTGAAATATGAAACTTGGAGAGTGGGTAGGCTGCCCCTGTCAAGTAAGAGTCTGCGCTTGTTCAGAATTAAGCCTTCAAAGATGCGTACTAAAACCCAAGCGCTAAGAGCCTTCACCACCGCGTCGTAAATGCCTTCCCTTAACAGCTCTGTTAACAATGGATTCCTTGCTTTCTGTTCTTCCGTCTTGCCTTCCCCTACAGGTGATCTCTCCGTTGCTCGTGGTGAACTGTCAGCTGGAGGTCCACCCCACTTTCGGCATGCTGATACCTCCAGGAGTAAGTCTGGCATTGGCATGTGATAGACGAGTTGATGGGCTGCAAGCTGCAATATCTGCCGCTGATTACGTACAGCTGGGTGTGTGAGCCTGCAGACTCCAAGCACCACAAGCAAAGTGGGGGTGAACTACATCTCCGCTAAGATATCAACCGAATGCCATTCAACGGTGAATCAGCCACAGAATGTTTCATCGCCATCCCTGCGGAAAAGTACATATAATGAAAATCACTTACACATGCAGACACGTGCGCTGCGAAGTCAGTCTAGCCAAGACAGCCAATAGCTCAGCCCTCAGGTCTTGAATAATGCAATACGTAGCAAATGTGTAGGCCTGCAGGACCCAGTCGACCTTGCAGCAGCACTGCGACTCGTAAGGCGGAAGCCCCTTTTGTTGTGGAGCATTATACTGCTCACAACGGTTCCTCCGCTGCTCAACACAACAATGGGGGCAACAGCACGAGGCGGGGATGACGAAGTATCCCGTTTCAAAAAACCTCACAGTTGCCTGCACGACGGAGCCCGCGAAGCTACGCAAGTCGATCACAACCTGTGGCAAACAAATGCAAAGAGAGGGTTGTATAACGTATTTCCGGTGGCGTTTCTGGTCTACTGTACCTTTTCAGCAGAATCCGGGAGCCTCACAGTGCGTTGTGTCATACGCAAGTACACTTCGGACTCGCCTTGTCAGCTCCTCGGGCTTCCCAGTGCGGTCGCGTCAGTTTGGCCTCGAAAAATGAGCAACGCGCCGCCAACAAGGCTCTGTGAGATGAAACCTCAAAGCCATCGGCGCATAGCAGCGTCACATCAGCGAAGTGTGAATGCAGAACTGGCGTTGGAGGGTCTCCTAAACATCCGTCTGTTTCTCTGCACAAGCAAGTATTGCCCCCCGTGAAACCTGAAGCCGACTGGGTTACTGCATCACTTCTTGCCTTATCCCCCAACGCAGCTGCCCGCTGCTCCCTTTTCTTCTCATTCTTCGTCCGTCTCTGAGATGATTCACATGTGCGTTTTTCGCATATTTCACCAGTAGCTGTTTCCGTCAGGCCGAGCAGGCGTTGATCGCTCATTGTTTGTAGACAATTGTGCCCCCAGCTTCCCTGTACCGGTCTTGCTTCAGCAGGCCGACACAAGCGCAACGTATCGACAAGAAAAACGATGTTCACTGCTGGTACAGCCCTTCGACAAGTGCTGTCCTGCGCTCCATTTGTGTATGCACCAGCTGACGTCATGCTGCCAGCCAATGCAGACTCCGTTAGCTGGACCTCAGCGGCAAATTGTTGAGCATCTTCAGGGCTCCCTTCGCCGAGTGGAGTTGTCACACCAGCTTGCGTCTCTCTTTCAGCAGCCGCTGACGAGCTCCCCGCTATAAATGACGCCAGAAATGAAGTAAGCGACATGTTGCTGCGACTTGTTATACGGCCCAAAATGCCGTCGGGCTGCTGTCTAATGATGCGGTTTGCTGCCTCGGCAGGAACGACAATCAGGCCTAGAGGTGAGGGAAAGGCGTCACGCACCTCCAAATGGCGAGCATCTTGACTGATAACGGCAACCAGATCTGCAGTTAGAATTAAACAGTCGCAGTCGATGAAAGTTTAAACACAGGGTTCACTGGTTGTCGACCCAAGCACCTGCTACTGCCCAATAACAACCAAGCAGCAAAAGGCTCCCGGCTTTCTCAAATGTACATTTCTAGACACGTGAGTCGGGCTAGTACTCTGGCTTACTGCGTTTGAAGCACACTGGGGAAACGTTACGTCAGCTCACCTCCGGTGATCAAATCGGAAGCAAAAGGGGGCTGCATAGGCCTTGGCGACCCACTTATCCACCCACCGGTGGGTTGACTCCGGGACTTGGTGCGGGCACGAAAGAGTATTGCAGACCCGAAACTTATAGCTTCTTCACCTGTTTTCGGCCGCCGGACCATGACACCCGGTTGCCATAAAATGTATCCACTGCTTTCTGCACGCTCCGCCCGGGATGCAGCGAGACCAGCTTCCTTAAGAACTCTGGCAGCAGCATTACGCATTGACTGCTCCGTTGTGCGTGATGCCTCCTCTGTGCTCTCCACTGAAAATGCAGGTGAATGTTTCGCATCAAACCAGGCGTTGCGCCTCTCCCCCGCCTGTATTGTAGCCATTATCATGAGTTCTGCAGTACGCGCAGCTGTCACAGCTGCTTTTGCTTCCCGAAGAGCAACTCCACCATCATCTTCGAAGTATGCTCGACACACACTGCTGCTTGGGCTCCCCCTAAATTGGCGACAAACGGATTGAGCTGCATTATGGATTGCGTCATCTGCATTAGAAGCACAACAAGGCCCTCTGAAACACTCACAGCACGTGCAACCCAATTCATGCTTGGTGGAGGCATGTTTGCAAGTCTTCGTGAAATTAAAGCTTACCTCCGAAGCATTCAGCAACCGGGAAAAAGAAACTCGGATCTTCGTCGCACGGGCAAAACCACCAAGCGCTGTGTTTTTCGTCTGCTGCTTCCTCTTGCCCCTTCTTACTGGTTTCCTGCTCTTCAGGAGTTGCGCGGCTCTCACGTGGAGCTGCAGACTGGTTTGGCGGTTGCCTGTTCATAAAGGAATTATTCGTGCTTGGCCAGGATGTTCCTTGACCCGACCTTCCATCTTGGGCTGCAAACAGGCCCACCAAACTGAGCAATGAACCACCGCATTGTGTTGTTTCTGCCATATAGTAAAAATGAGATCCGCCTGCCGGTTCAAAGTAACTCCAATGAATTCAACCAATAGAGCGAGCAGAGGGGAGAGCGAGTTCTTACTCGAATCGCCGGTAGCTTCATCCCCAGATTCCTGTTGTAAAGCGGATGTTCTTGCCTGCGAATTGTCGCTGCTGGGGTGGACAGCATTCTCACTTCTTCGCCTAGTCATGGATTCCGCGGAGGCAGAAGGAACTTCGCTGCAACCGTGTCTGCCAGAGACTGTAGACCTTGGCGGGAGTGTGTCTGCTTCACCAACAGCAGAGCCAAGGCTCGTCCTGTTCATCCGTGAGTCGCCTTCAGTGTGTCTGCCAGAGATAGCCGTGCCAACTGCTATTCCTCGAGGTGGGAAACAATCTGTGGCTGATGAAGGACTTGCCGAAATGTCAGGGCTATGGAGGCCGTTGCGCACTTCTGCGGCACTCTTTGCGACCATAAGAATGCATCCGCAGTTTGGGTGGGCTTGTAGAGACAGGCTGATAACTGCACTCTGGGTAATTCCACGGCCAAAGCGCACCACCATAGCACGAGAAATAGGTCCTTTAGTGTCCAAACAGAAAACCATCCCTAAAAAGAAGTGACAGCACAGCACGGCAGCATCTGGCGTTTTTGTAGGTGCCGACTGCATTGTCCAAAGCCACAGTTTTCCACACTCGGCTAATCTGTGGATAACTAGGAGGGTAAAAAGCCAAATTGATATCCACCAGTCGTACCTCTTTCCTCAACTGGAGAGGGATACTTGCTACGAGCCATTGTGTAGAAGCAACGGCCTTCACCATCGATGCAGCAGTTGTTGACTTCCCAGTTTTCTCCTCGACAAGCGACGAACTCTTGCAGGCGTCCAACTGTACTCAAACTATCTCGGTATTTCTCAGTTGTGTTGCTCAACCAGTTGCGCATGCTTCTCAGATACTTCCACATTTGTGCTTTTGCATCGTCTGAACAAGGTGACACGAGCTCTTGTCCCTCTCCGGCCGCGCTTCCAACCTTCGGTCCGCTGTCCGGATGTTCCGTTAAAATAGCATCTGAATCACTGGATGGAGCTTCCTTGTCATGTCCTATCTCACGGAAAAATTTCCGAACACTAGATATGCTGCGACCAGGAGAACGATACCCTTGACGCTCACTTCTGTCATCCTCCCGCACATGGTTTGACGATGAAACGTATGCGGCGGTTCGTCCAGAAGTGGGTCCCTGGGAAGCACTTACACGGAGTCGATTAGCAGCTGCCAATGCAAGCTCGAGTAAGTCCCCGATCACGGTGACGGTACCTCTTAATGAAACGCGCAATAGGAACTTATGTATGAAAAGGTATAAACATCCGTCGTGTCGATTGCTCAGCAGGAGGCTCTTCTGTCGCAGCCCCTGCAGCTGCCGTTGGTCGTACTGATGTCACACCAACACACAAACGCAAACTTTCTCGTGTGTCAAAAGCTATGCGCATATGCGGCTGAACCATATCAACGACAGGTCTCCACGGCCTTCCGTGGATGTGCCCATCAAAATCCATCAAATACAGACGCTACTTGCGTACCCAGCACACTTTAGGGATTCAACGTGGGTAGATCCATTAAAATATGGATTTTAAATAGGACTCACTTGATTGTTTCCCGTGAATAGCTGAGAAAAGACAGGTTTGTTAGTTCGAAACAGTGCTGAGATGACATCTGCAATACGGACGGGCACAAGTAACTGCCTTTCTTCAAGCTGGTCTTCTTCAGTTGTCACCTTGTAGCCGCAAAATCCTTGTTGCTGCTGCTCTGGAGCAGACAGACGGCCATCGCTGTGGTCCCCACTCCGAACTGCTTCCAATTGAGCACTACCCCTGGTCGGGGGACCGGAGCCGGCATGAAGGCCGCTGCGTCGTGCTTGCGATGTCAAAATACTAGAACTTTGCTTACCCCTGGGCGGCACAAGTCGAGAAATGCAGAAGTATTTGTCCAGCACGTAGAGGAACCCGTCGACATGAGCCACGACAAAATATCGGCTAAACGCCAGCCGTGTGCTACTGCCGTATACCTCAAAGAAGCACGGTTCTCCGGTGCTATCATAGGGGCGAAAGAAACCCATATTCCTGAAATCCCAAGTCAAGCATGCCTCGTGAAAACACGATCATCGCCTCCCCCATAGGGGTGACTACATGGGGCCCTAGGGCCCGTGTGATGATGATGTGGCCCCTCAATCCTTCCAGAAGAATATTCTCTTCAAATTGTCATCTGTACTAATGAAAGAGGACAGGAGAATTGAGGGTCATCTTCGACAAATGTGGAGGAAGGTGCAGGTTCTGTAGTTCCTGCTACACTGCCGGCAGTCGACCGGTCTGCGACAGAGCATGCTCCTACGCGGTTTTACCATAAATTCGCCCCTTATGTTACACCAAAAGCAAGACAGGATTGTTACCAAACTTATTTTTCTGCACTTCTGCCCAACGCGTTCTGTCGGGAAGAGTCTTCATTTGTAGTGCATGACCGCTGGTCTGGGCCCGTGTGGCTTGCTAAAGCGCCATAAATTCCAACCGGTTCTACATTAACATAAACAGGGTGGTTGACACCTTGATTTTACTGTACGGCTGAGCAGTTAATACAGTGGTGCTTTTGTTACAGATCTATATGCTCCTCCTAATGTTGACTACCTAGAGCTTGAACAGTTGAACCGACAGTATAAACTGCCAATCACCCAGAGTTCCCGTATACTTCTACCGCCCCTTTGTCTTCACGATAAAATACTTGGTGCTGATTTGTCTTAGTATTTAAACAATTGGCTTCCATAGTTTTCGAAATTTACCGAGCCGGCAACTCCACCTGCCATATTCCACTGTTTCGCGTTGTGCCCGCATCCAGTGAATTGTCCAGTGATATGATACGATTGCGTCGAGACAACCCTGACAGGTTAATATTAAGCTGAGGTTTGAAATTCCCTTCCTATCCAAATTAGTGGTAGTATTGCAGGTTTTTCCGGCGCCATTGTTGCACCTGGGTTGTGGCAACAGCAGGACTACGACAATGTTGAAGGTATGAACTCAACACCTACACCTTCCCATCATTTCAGAAAAATAATACTCGAGGTGGTCCGAAGTTAACTAAGGTAGATATTCGCCCTCTTTCAACATAAACTTCAAACATCCCGTCCGGACTCACTCAATATTCAGCACACGGGGATAAGTTGAAGTCTCGCGTCGCAGCTTCCAAGCTGCAGGATGTTCAATTTTCAATATATTTGTCAGTATGAGCCCCTTCGGTGCCCACCTCTGATGGCTGCTGCTTCCCGTTTGCCAAATGAACGGGGAAAGGCAAAAAAATCCTTTCCACAAGAGAATACTGACAGAGCAGATGAAGTTCCCCCCGGAACCGCATACTGGACATTTTCAGGCAAGTATTCTCCTTTACGGTGGGTATAAGTATATATTGTGTTCTCTTTCTTTATTAGGTAGCATTGTATTTCCTGAAATTCCACCTTTTACTTCCCTTGTTTCCTCTCAGTTGTTCAACTAGCTATAATGCCGTAGTCCAAAGGGGGACACTGCTATAAACCAAACATAGCAGCTCCAAAAGACAAACTGGCTTGTTTCTCCCTAGAAACCCATAGTGACCACTTAAGAGATCCAGCCGTCGATGGGACGCTGCATTGAGAATTATCAGTCCTTAGAGATTGTTTAAGTTATCGTAACTCTGATATAGCATGTTCCCTTGCGGGTATACGTGAAACGCAAGGCTCGTAATCCTCTTAAAACAAGCATACCTGGCAGGGGAGAGTGGGAGAATGCATTGTTGTCTTATCACCGGATTCACCACGTGGGAGAAAATCAAGCCACTTTAATGAATTTGTTTTGGTATACGAGATGATACTGAACGGGTGCGGCTAGTTTGTTCAGTTTTACCATCTGCCTGCGCATCTTTTCGCGGTTGTCGCCTTGTTGTCTGCACTAAGGCGCTTCATGAATTCCTGTGGAGAAGCGCGGACACACGCCAGCTACCTGTCATAGCAGATCCTTTCCGGAGAGTCACGAAGCTTCGACATGGATGAGGAATAATTGCCCCACGCCTTCTGCAACAGACGAGCTATAACAGGATGTGTTGTGGGAATAGTTGCTGAGTCTATTCACGATAGCATACCAGAAAGCACACTCTCCGAATGAATTAGCTTATTCTTCCAGATCCGTTCGGGTATTGAAAGGTTTCGCAAGAGTTCTGGTCCCAAAGTGTTTCGTTGACTTTGCAGCTGAGGTTCAGAGGACAGGAGGTTTTCCTCTACGCGGCGTGTTGGAAGCCAAACGGAATCACCAATCACTCCAACGTTGTTGCAAGTCCTATGTGACCAGGTAAAGCATGGACACGCATTTTGCAAAAAGTTTCAGGACTACACAAAGACGGAGAGTATCAGCGGACCCACGCTTCCTCTACCAACTTAACAGATTGTTGTCGCTATCACGACGCTCCAGCCTCCCACTGCTGCGTGTAGCGGGAACAAAAAAAGCATTACAGTCTAAGGAGTATGAAGCGTGCGGCATGGTAAGAAAGCGGGAATTATGGCGCATTACTGAATCTACAAAACAGCATGCTTGTAACGCGGGGCCCTGGAGTATAAACGAGAAACATTGTGAGCTAGCTTGAGATACTCAAGCTGACAACTCCTTAAATGCAGGTGACATATTTCACCACTCTCTAGGCTTCCACATATGAGCAGCCTAATTGCCTGAAGCTGCCGAAGAGCAATCAGCCTGCTAAGAGCTTTTACTTCACTTGGTGCAACCAAAGGTGCAGGACATCCCGGTACGAAAACACACACAACATTCTTTGCTATATGTATAAACACTACAGAGCATTGTTGAAGGCGTCTGCTTGCCGTTGTGTTCCCGAGCACCGTATCAATTATTCAATACTGTTTTCGTGCCTGCCGCATACTACGGCAGAGTAACGCGCGAGTAACGGCTCACGGGCCAACAAGACAGACGTGCCACTATCGGACAGCATGCAGGTAGCAAGATGGAGCCGAATATCCTATTGACCCGTTTAGTCAAAGTCGCCAATTGTGAACAGAAAAGAGCCCAAAACAAGAGTTAATAGCAAACAAAGGAGTGGCAGCCTCGTCTCCGCAACTTGCTCGACAAGGACGGCATCAGAACAGCAACAATGAGGCTAGACAGGGTGTAGTGAACAGCTAAGCTACCCTGTCACTACGTATGTCTCTTCAGTATGCCTAACTTGGTGCACACTACACTACTGTAGTCTATTCTCCATTCACTATTAACAGACGCTCCGTTTAATAAAATATTAATTTCCAAAACATATATGAGTCCATATTATTACGGGAAAACCCAGAATAATAGAACTGACTGTTGACCCTCCCAAGGGTCAGTGCCAGAGTCACAGCACCAACCTCGCATCCAGTCCCATGGCCGGTGTAGGCTAGCGAGCACTCTGATCCTATTAGGTTTTCCTTTTCCCTAAAAGTGCCTTAAATCCTTAAATATTCTATTTTATTTAAGCCTTTTCGAGTTACCAGGCCCCGAGGACTCACCTCGAAGGTCCATTGTAGTGCCTGTGCACTACACAGGGCCCGCGCGTGGCTGGTGTGCCGCAGCTGGAGTCCACTAAAAGGCGAGCCACTGATGGGAATAATTTGATGTATTGAACTTCTAGGCATATGTTCACGGAAAGTAGGAAAAAAGCGTAGAGTTCCAGAATACGTTAGAGTTTTTGTCCCGTATTTCTCAGTCCCGACGACCGGTACCAGAACCAAGTAACTCCGTTTGGGAATCAACCGGTGGGCTTGACCTTTGAACAAATAGCGTGAAAATGGGCAAATAATCCAACTTCACCTCAGAGGGGAGTTGGATTAGCGGCCTTCACACAACCGTCCGTGGTGTCGAGGGAACAATGTTTCTACGAACAGAGGTGCGGGAGCGCCTTCTCCCCCTTCCCTCTTTTGATATCGGTGAGGGCGTACGCAATGTAAGAAACAAGGCTGAATACAGTTTCACAGGGTGCAAGCCCGTTCAAGGATTCTCCCGTGGAATGTTCACATCCACTCCACGTCGTCGATCTCATGACGACCCGATCACTTCGCATCTGCTAGCCAATGATCTCCCTAAACATCACTCCTTTAAAGGTCGGCGAGCCTTCAGTTGTAAACGATCAACTTTCTCCTGACAAATGAAACTTAGATTTCTCCGAGTCCACGAACACCTCGCATTGGCTCCCAGATACATCTCCTCAGAAATGCGGTAGTGCCCACACCGCACCATACTATCAAAGTCTGCTGCCTCACCAGCCTCTTGCCACCGTGGCGTCCTTAGACCCTAGTCAATCGTGTTAGCGGGCTCTCCCGCACGTTCTTTGCCCCTTCCGCAGATATCGTGTTCTGCTCGCTGTACCTCCGACTCTGTCCCTAGTGGACTCTACATCAGGCTGCACCCCTGTCCTCTGTGGGGCCTCCTCATAGCCAGCAGCCTCTGCCTGCTCTCACGCTCCAGCGTCTTTCCCCATATCCGGGAAACTGGAATGTCATGAAGTTCTAGCGCCACTCAGCACAGAACCCCTGCATACTCATTTGCATAACTTACGTCGTGTACTCTCTATTAACGGACTCCCCGCCGTTGCCTTCTCCACTCTCCATTTCGCTAGTTCGCTGGCCGGCTCACGCAGCCTCCGCTGCCTTCTGTTCAACCGGTGGTCGGCAGATACTATCCTTGTGGTAAACTTGTACCGTGGCTCTTCGGTTGTGCTGCGGCTGATTCTTATTATACATTCCACTATAGAGAAGGGGTAACTGGGTTGGGACAGCTCCCAAGTGTTGTGTGGAGCCTACCAAAGCTGTGTCTGCTTATGGGCTCATAGCGCGTAGCTCCCTAACTACATCCTATGACTACCCAATTACTCCGAGGTTAATACTTAAAATTCCAAATCATTTTCGTGTCTGTACTATAAACAAGGGAAGTTTCCAGGAATAAAATAACTGTGTTCTGAATCGACCCAGGTCATGGCTGGGTGTCAGTGCCCAACCTATAGGATGACGGGGGGGTATCCACAGGGACGAGACAGTCAGGAGCCTGACCTATAACTGCCGTCTCCCAAAGTTGTATTTATATACATAATACTCCTATATAGTAATAATTCTATGTCTTATCCAATTCGATCTTTAAAGGAGCCTACCTGGTACCCAAGCAGTGACTAGGTAGTACGCCACACTGCAGATAGTGGCCGCCGGCTGGGGTAATCCTATTAACCTGTGGCTCCACCTACGGTACTCGACTCTTAAAACATTTAGCAGTATTAATTCCATTTCTTAGTTGCTAATGTCGTAATCCTTCTCTTTATGGTCACTGAGCTACTAGAGATCACACCAGAGCCACATTGTAGTGCCAGTACACTACAGTGCCTGCTGAGCTCTACACAACTTGTTTCTCATCCGTTTCCTAGTGTCCACACAGAGCTAATCTGAGGGCCTTGGGGTTGCTCCTTCTCTTCTTGGCCCCGCCAAAGGGGGGCCTACCAGTAGGTGGCTCTGCGAACAGCAGCCCCGTTTTTCCTGTCGAGGCTAGCATTTACCGATTTCTTTCCTTTCTTCCGCGAACTTAGAGGATGATAAAGGAAAATCGTTTACTTGGGTTGCGGCCGCAGCAGCTACGGCACGTGCTATTTGCTGCTGCGGCGCTGCTGCGACTCTTCCTTTTGGCCTATGGAGAGTGGCAAGACTCTCACTGTAAGATGGCAGCACCACAGCAAATGGCCCATCCTATCGCTAAAACATGCTGGCTAACATGCCAATGCAAGCTGTATGGTGTGAGGCTAATGATCTGGGGTTTACTTAGTGTTTGTTATTTCAGTGGCTGTGAAGTTTACTGACATCGATTACAAGGTGTACACCGACGCTGCTGGTCACGTCTTGAAGGGCGGTTCGCCGTATGAGCGGCACACCTACAGATATTCCCCGCTTGTGTACGTGCAAATCAGAACAGCCACAGCAATAGCTCCAGAAACAGCAGCATCAGAAGCTCCAGCCGCAGCAATGTGGGATTGTAGTCAGTTTGATCCGCTGCAGGGCATACATTTGCCTGCCCAACTTGCTGGGCTGTCCTTTTTTCGGAAAGCTGTTGTTTTGCTGCGTTGATATCGCCGTAGCATTGCTTATTGAGGTGAGGCCATGCTGTACTAGTACTATGTTGCATTGACTGTCGAGCTTTTGTGGGTTGGACTCTGTGGTTGAAAATTGGATAGAGGCGCCGGGTCAGGTGCCAACTGTGAACTCACGTGTTGCTACATCTTGTATCGGCACTAACAATGGACATATTCAAGTTTATGATTTATGTCTCAATTTATCTCATGTTGTCTCTACCTGTAGCAGGGGCTCTGGATGATATACAGGGAAGGCCAGCAGCAACAGCAACAACAACAGCAACAACAGCAGCAGCAGAAGCCAATCTGTGGGAGGGAATGCGGGGACCCTGGAAGGGCTGCAAACGGCAGCAGCAACGTTTGCCCCCTCAACAGTATAAGGAGAACAGGAAGCATGGGCAGCAAAGGAGAGTACCCCTTGCATACGTTTTTGCTTCCGTGCTTCTGCTGGCTGTTTCACCCGGTTGTGGCTACCGTCAGCGCACGGGGTAATGCTGACTCTCTCCCATGTCTCCTCGTGCTGCTGACAGTGGTTGCTGTTAGGGCCCAAAGGCTTCTTCTTTCTGCAGTCCTGTAAGCTGCCCCGCAGGTGCTGCTGCGGTCGCTTGGCAGCTAGTGTTGCTGTTGACGTTTCGTCCGTTTTGACGCCGCGGTTGTGGTGGTGTTTCTACACCCATTACTATCACTCATGCTTCTGGTGCTACTACCGCTGCTGTGAGAGCGAGGGGTCTCCGTGCTGCTTCGCAACTGTGTGTCCGACACTCGCTTATCTGCTATTGTCTCTTCAGGTACGGGTTGGCTGTGCACCTGAAGGTGTATCCTGTCATCTACGGCGTGCCCATTCTCCTTTTCATGCAACAGGGAGCCCTGGTGAGGCTGCCGCTACTTCCACGCTTTTCGAGGTTGTTGCTGCTGCTTTCGCATTTTTCGGGAGTGTTGCTGCTGCGCCTGCTCCCTCACTGAGGTGCAGTAGCGGATTGGTGGATACTGGAGCAGATCCAAAGTGTGCATATGGGCTGTAAGGCACTTGCTGTTGTCCTTTTACAGCCTGAGAGCATCACAACGCTGCCGCAACGCCCAAAGGGGTTGTGGCAGACGTTACTGTGGGGTGTTGTTAGAGCTCCCCTTGCCGCGTTGTTGTTGCCGTTCCGAGTGTGCTGCTTCTTACTGCGGAGGATGGGGCGAAGGCAGTGGGCCTTCGGTCTCCTTTCCGTTGCAGCCTGCTGTGCCCTGGGCTATATCTTTTACTGCGTGTGAGTCTCTCCAGCGAGCAGACACGTGAAGAAGCGTGCACCTTCATCTGCAGGTGGCAGATCGCCTCACGTACTACCTTCTCTTTATCTACAGACTGCATGCACACGTGAAGCATATTGCTTCCTTACGTGGTCGTTCGTAGCCTCCGGCGCTGCGTTCCGCTGCAGTCATGTGTTTTGTTGGCTGACAGCTTTATTGGCGCCGAAACTAAAGGTTGCATGGACGTGCCGCTGACAAGCAGGACCTCAGGCCTGTCCCGTGCCAACAGGTGCTGCTGCAACTGATGTACCCGCTGAGCTGCGAATTTTCAACTATGGCGGCTACAAGTAGATCAAATGTGCCGTTTGTTGGTTAGAACACTTCTGTAGGTGGCAGGATGGTGCAATGATTCCCTATATATTGGCAGATCGGCCCTGCGGTGCGCTGAGCTCTTCCAGGTACGGATTCCCGTTTGTCTTCGAGTCTTACCTATATCACGCTACCCGCAGTGATCACCGACACAACATGTCTCCCTACTTTTATCTACTGTACTTGGACTCTGTGGCGCCCGTTAAGGTGAGTAGTACCTGCCTCGGAGCGCGTCGTAGCAGCAAAGCGGGCTAGTTGGGGCATGCTGATAGCTGCAGTTTCTGCTAGTATCTGCTGCTCTTGCTGCCGCACGGGCCTTGCTGACGGGAATGGCCGTGAAAAATTCAACACAATTGTTTGAGTGCGTGTGAGTGGTTTATTGCGTTCTCCACTGGTGTGCAAATACTATCCTCTTTGTATTTCGCTGCTGGCTCAATCGTGTATTTGCTTTTCGAGTACAGTAGTTGGCTTCTTATTCGTATGCGGTTGTCGGTGGTTTCTACAACGGTTTGTGCCAGAAAGCTTTCTCCATTTTGCTCGCTGCTCCATCACAGTCCCGCTTGAATGTGCGTTTCTCTGTGTTCCCACAAGTTCCTGGGTCCTCAATCGGCCACTCTTTGCGGGTGGGTGTTGCAGCAGCCGCAGCAGCAACTCAAGTGCAACAAAACCAGAAGCTTTGTGTATATGTATCTCGGTGCTTTCTCCGTCCGTAGGGTCTGTCAGTGGCGCTGTTGTTGCCTCAGTTGGTTTGCGCCCTCCTCCTCGGCTGTTTTTTTGCGAAGCCTAACTTGGAGGCCGGTTTATTTTTGGAGGTGATTCACTTAAATCTTTTGACGGCAGTGCATAAGACCGAATTGTATGTGTACGCAACGTGTTTCGTATTCGAACCTTTTTGCATATATTGGGATGCATAGCACAAACATTTCCTGTAGGGATGCGGCCTCGGGGTGACTCTTGCAGCGGCCTCAGCTGGCTTAGCTAGATCCCGCCATGCTTTCCTTTTGCTGCCTGGTGTGACAGTAGTGCAGGGCAGCACTGTATTGCAACAGCACTGTGATGTGACGGCAACAGGCGTAGCAGTACGACTGTCCAGGTAGATGCGCACAATGGTGTTATGCCTGGGGGGGAAAGGAACATTAGGTGCTCTCTTTCTTCTGAGTCTGAAAATCCAGGGTTGAGGATCGCTGTGGGGCTGTGCTTGTGCTTTACAGACTGTGGCCTTTGTGGCGCTCAACAAAGTTTGCACCACGCAGGTAGGCCCAAATGTCGCGTGAAGGCATTGGCGAAAACCTCTCTCACCGTCTTGATTCGTCCGTGAAACCCTTGGGGCGCTCACACGTTCGTTAGAGATGGCCAGGTGGTCTCAATTTCATGACGGCTTGGCGGTCTGTGGAATTGCCGACTGTTTATTATCGGGGGGGTTTGTGTGCAGTACTTTCTGTGGTGGCTTTGCCTGATGCCGTTTGCCGTGGGGGCCACTGACATGAAAAAGGTAAAAAATCCTGCCCGTTTGCTGCTTCGTGCCCTCATTGGTGCCGCTGTCTTGTAGCAGCATTTGTACTCTAAAACAAGTGTGGACAGCCAGCAAGGCCAGCTGACGCTTTAGCTAGGGCGGTAATTTCGGACGGGATGCCCGGAAGCAGGTCTATGAAGGGTTCCGTTGTAGCGACCAAAGGTTTTTCGTTTTTTTGGCTTTTGCAGAACACCCTGTTGCAGACGGGGTTGGTGATGGCGGTGTTTCAAGTGGCCTGTTTGGTCTGGTTGTTTTTTGGCTATCAGCTGGAGTTCGAGGGGAAGCCTGTTTTCCTGGAGGTATGGGAGCCGTTTGATTTGTAAATGGACAGTTTGCTTGCTCAGGGAATGTGCCCCTCACGCCATCTCTAGCGGCCAGTACGCTCGAAACGGTTGTTGGGCTTGACAGGCCTTCTCACAGTATACTTCCCACGTTGGTTATCGTTCCGTGCTAACAAAAACATCGTTGCCCAGCCTGTCGTCATTATTCCCCTATAGTGAACACATGCGTGGGTACCTTGGGCCCCCCATTGTACACATAGTCGAGGGGGTTGATGTGAAGGGCCTGCTTGCCAGCGGCGCAGTCCCTTTCGGGTGTAGAAGGAAGCCTTTGACTGTATTCTCCTTCTACACATTTTTTTGTGTCGCCGGCCAATGGCGTTAGTCAGGAGTGTATGAGTTATATCCGACTGTACATGTTGCGTCATTTGCCATTTGTTTCTGTCGCGTTTTTTCGTTGCATGCCTAACGTGAAACTTGCAGGAGGTGCTCCATTTCTCTGTGCCTTCAGCTCTCGTTTGCGTCTGCGGCATTTGCCAGTAGCCAGATGGGCCTAGTTGCGTTCTTCTCGCACAAAATTCGCTCCCAAAACGGAATGGTTAGAACAAAGCGAATCCAACTCGCGGCAGATGGTGAAGTGCTCGAGAGGAAAAGGGTCTGATCAGTAGGGCTCTGCCTTCTTTCGTTCACCACGCTGGTCTTCCCGCGTGTCGCCTTTTAGCTAGTGCCCATTGTCACGCTTTCATTCCGCCTCTGCTTCTGTGGCCGCCGTCCGTTCTGCTCTCCTGTTTTCCTGACGAGGGATTGTCTCCTAACCCTTATCAAAGGGCGTGTGTGTGCACGGCTTTGAGCAGCCTCCCTGCTTCTTTATCTCGCTCTTCTTGAGCGTTTGCGAACCTGTGTGGTATGCGCTACTTGCCGGCTCAAGTGGAGCTATGGTTCGATGGCCGCATCTTATTATCGGCATGAATCTTGCTTTACCTCAGCTTTCGCGCTAGACTGCAAACTGAGACACGAAAATCAGCGGCTAACCACCTCTATGCATTGATACCCTTTCCCTTTGTGCATTGCATCGGGGAGACTCTGCAGCAACATGACAACGGTTAGGAGCTCTTTTGACTGTTTGAAGTCCCAGGAATTCCGACAGGCCCCACCTAAATCTACGTAGTGTATTTTTACGTGCAGTGTCACCGTGCAGGGGAGCAATTGATGCAATAATGCTTTCGTTTTGGAGGACTTAGGTAGAACGTACACGCATAAGCCTGCGGAGACACGGGCATTCATCAGATCTCCAGATTGTCCCCATTTACTGTGCCAACTCTATCTTAACGTTTGAAAATGTAATGGTGAATTGTTCGTTGTACTTGTTGGTAGACGCATTGCCATTTCCGTCACTGCTTTGGGAATCCTACCAACCCCCGACCACTCCACATGCCTGGTAGAAGTTCCATGACCAGATACTTCCATTCATAACTGCCCAGATGTATAATTATTGTGAACGCCCCTCTAGAGGATATGGTGACCATTGGCACTTGGCGGGATGCTTCGAAAACCGTCAGGACTCCTTGGTAGTCTCACGATTTCCACTGTTTGCTTTCCTACTTCTTGATTACGATAACAAGTGACTGCGACGTTTGGTTATGAAGAACGCCTTCCCTTGATAAATAGGCCTAGAGATGCAAGCTACAGTGGGTTGGTTCAATTCCAAGCATCCCTACGCCCGTCGGCCCATACCCATACGCAACGCACCATCATTCCTACTTCTTGTTTTAAGCAACGCTGCTCGTCTACACAGCATGATGTAGCAGCAGCAAAGTCGAACAATGAACACAACTAGTAGTGCTCTGCATTGCTCAAGAGGCGCTGCTCCATACTGGTGTCAGCCCTTCACTAGGAGATGCTGGTACTTCTACGCGTAGAATCGTGGATGATGCTTTCATCAGGTACAAGCTATCTAACCTGGTGTGCTTCTGCAAGCGAGTCGGCAAGATAACCCCGCGGCTCCTCAGGTGTTCAATGAAGAACAGACAATTCAAACGTAGTGTTCCTAACTTCATAACCTAAAAATTGCTTGGAGGGGAAACCATGTTGGCATCTAGGTTGCTGTGACAAGATCGAACTCGCCAGCATGACGTGGCCGTGACCATGCTTTGGGGGCGGCTTTGCGCAACAGAAAAGTGAACCCCTAAAAGAATGGCAACGGAAGAACCCTCTGTTGTTCAAAATGCACCAATCACTGGGTACATCAGACGGTCCTACTCACCTTTGCGAAAACACAAATTGGAAGATGACAAAACAGATTGTTGCGGGAGTGCCGGTGAGTGTAAATGGCACAATAAGACTGCTAAGAGCAGACAATGGGTCGCTCAAACTCCTTTCACCATCTCGCTCGAGATAACTTATCGCGAAGAATTCCAAGCTTCCTTTGCTCCTTTTTAGTCTTGAAGCGTATTGATTTCATCGCCAGAATCGGTAGAGTTGTTCTTATTGCAGGCGCTGTGAAGGCTGTAGGTGGGGCGGATCCGCTGCATCAGCGAGGAGTCGGGCACTAAAGTCTCGGCGGCCTGCTTTGCACTTAGGCGGGACTGGTTCTGGGAAGTGCACACAAGCACACCTATGCGAGAATTATCAGTACCTAAATACTGAAAAGCTAACCAGTATGCATTTCGTATACAGTATTAGGCCTTCCTTCCCTTTCTACGTTAAGTGCCTGCTCAGAGGCATGGAAAACATCTACAACTGTCCATTATCCACAGATTTCATGATGCTCAATTGGTATTCACTATTAAGCCAGCTGTTTAATTTATGTGCTCCCGTATGCACGGCTTTTGCCTAACAATACCTCTCTTGAGAGAGTCGCGCTGCCAAGGATACGGGAATTCATTTCCAGAGTCTCGCGGTATTTGTTTTGGTCTCGTTCCATAACGCTCTTCGGTTGTTCTATTGGATCTCCTGAAACGCACGAACACAGCACAGGGCCGCTCTGCTTAAATGCATGGGACCCCGTAAGATGCTCACAGTACGTGACGTCTCCACCAACGTATGAGGTGATTACATCTATCGTTTTTCAGAGGCTGAGTCCAGGGATACACGTATTACGGACCCGTTGCTGTTCTGTACTTTCTCAAGAGCTTGGACTCTCTAGCGCTGACGATATTGTCAAGCATTTGCCTCGTTGGCCTGACTGCTTTCGCCCAGCTGAATGACAACGAGACTGCGTTTCCGGTTGTGTGTAGTGACCGTATAACCATTCTTAAAGGCCTAGCAGACAGCACAAACAAACAAATAGCAGCCACCAATTTTCAGCGGCAGAAATAGGAATGGCGGCGTCTGCACAGCGGTTTGGTGGAACAATTCAAGGAGAACACAAGGGTGCCACATTACTATGCACGAACCTGAGATGCCGCAAGCTGTAAACGCCAGGTTCCAATGTGAACTCTCCCCTTAAGCGTTCTAATTCGCACGATATGGCTTTTTCTGTGGGTGTTTCCTGTGGTTTTGGTTGGTCTGGTGGCTTCTTAAAGAAGAAAGACTGAACGGCTACACGCTCTTCTGCAGCGGAGACAGGGGCTGCAGGCTTCTTCGAATAAAGGACCTCCAAGACAGAGTAGCCATGAATGATCCTGGATTCGAACAGGACCTGCGTTTATCCACAAACACAAGCGATTAGTACAGGGAAACTGGTTGCACGTGTAATTCATGGAATTCATCTTATGACGCTCAGGTAAAGATGCCTTCATGCCGCTATCCTCACCAGTACATCGGAACTCACCAGTACGTCTGTTCCTGTGACTCCTATGTCTATTACAGCGTCGCCCTTCCACAGAGAGTGGAAAACACGAGTCGGTTTACAAATAGCTTTCACCCTGTCCGTCCTAATGTTAGGTAAAGTTTGTTTGCTCTGTTGTGGTTGCTGCACTTTGAAACCCGCGAACTTCAGAAATGGGTTTGCAACAGCTCTCTGTTCCGCTGCAGCTGATGCACTTTTGCCTTCTGCTGCAGCCGCGGAAGGCCTTGAAGCCTTCTGGGAGGGTTCTACGACACTAAGTGCTCCCCACGTGTACAGAAAAGGCGATGACTGCTGCAGAGATACTACAACAAACCGTGCCCCAAGTGCAACCTTCGAGACTACGTGACGGTGACCTGGAGTTGGTGGAATAGGCACAAAAGTTGGGAGGTCTCTTGACTTTTTGTCTTCGATTCCTTGGCCGAGTTGGCCACTGTCGTTGCACCCCCATGCAAAAACGCCACTGCTGCCTGCTGTCCTCATCACGTTGAATCCAGCAGAACAACAGATCTGAATAAACAACACGAAGCACAGCTAGCAACGGACAGCATCGGATCTGGAAAATGCGGTGGAACTAACAAGGCGCAGAACGGGACATTCTAGAAGCTAAGTGCACTTGCCTGTAGTGCCTCCTCCGTCGAATCAACGGGCACCTCTCTCGGAGTGTAAGAATGCGAATCCGGGATTATCGTGGGCAGACGAACGAAGTGGGCAGCACCCCACATCAAGGCTTTTCCGTCAGAACATACCGCTCCTGTTTGTCGGGGTCCCGCAGCGATGCTACGCGGCGCAAGCGAGCAGCGGAGGAAAGAAGGGGGATGTGCACTAAAGTCGACTTCGTGTGTGCCATAAATAGTTTGTAAAACTGCATATTGTGCTGGCGTTTCACGGTACGTGCACAATATAAGACCATGGAAGCTCACCTTCTCAGTCTGATGCCATTGTTACGGATTGTAGGAATCAGAGTTGGGTGCCGAACGCACATTAGCCTGTGGCCCAAGCCGCATTGTCCTTCTGAGTTGTCCCCCCAAGCAAAAGCCATGCCCTCACTAGTGAGAGCGACCGAGTGGTCTAGGCCTGCTACTACTGCGCATATTTTGTGCGTATAATCAACCTCCTGGACAAGTTGCTGCACGAGATGGCCTGAAAACGTCTCAGCATCAGTCACCCTTTCCAGATGGTTAGCTGGCAGTCTGCTTCAAAGTGCTTGGCAATTCTCGAAGGCAACCATTCCCGAGGCCTACCGGTTTTCAAGTCCACTGTATCTTTAAAAACTCGGTCTACAAACTTCAGGGGGCCCACGCAAGTCATCCCCTGTTCTCGTGGAACTTGCCGTTCCCCAAGTTGTCCTCGGTCCCCCCAACCCCATGCGTATACGCTCGGGACGAGGTTAAAATCCTGCCAACTTCCACCCTTGACGACTGCCCTGACGCGGGTAGCGAAGTTTTCAAAGGCCGGTCGTCTCACCGAGAGAAGTACCAAACTGTGATGGCCGCCGATTGCCAGATCTTGAAACTGAAGGTAAAAACGCACCTATAGAGAAATTTTCATCGCGGCTAGGCCACTGAACAACGGCTCCAGTTCCCTAAGTATGACACTCCCGTTAGTGTTGCGACGTGTTGTCTTGTTATCCATACTAGCATGGGTAGTATACGCATTTGGGGTCAACAAACTGACCATAACTGGCACCGTTTGCGTAGCCTCCGCCATGTAGCCGTTCGCCTGCTGACTTGTGGCCGTGGCTAATTGCACTAAGAGGTCCTGAAGTGGCTGTGCCCACGTGCGAGGATAGATACCACGGCAATCGCAATTTGCATTCAAGCTGATTGGGTACGCATAGTGAGTCTCCTGGCGCATTCGTTCGACCCTGAACACACCTTGAACCCTAAGTAGGTGAGGGCGCAGCAGCTCAAAAGCAACACGCTCGCGCCGTTTGATGACAGAGTCGGCTTTCTGCGTCGCATGCACCAGAATATACACGAGGCCCTAGGACACTATACATAACGTTAAGGGCTAAACAGCATCTCCTATGCACTAGACGATGGCTGCATGACAATGCCGTCATGCTAACATTTGTACTGTACCAGCCGCGACAAATGCAAAAGTGGTTAAATTTGCCATTGCCGTGCTCCACTAGGGTGGTAGCTCCTCCTAACCTTTGGCATCTGGATGGGGAGAGGCAGCGCCAGATCTACATCCAATTCTCGTAGTAAAAGCATCGAACGCCACCAGCGCTGGATTTTCACGACCATGCACCTGGCTAGAAGGAAGTCTCCCTGCCAGCAGCATTACGCATCCCCCGCAACAAAACTCATGATGGCATTCCAGATGGAAACATATAGGCTCTCGCTCATGCAAACATGTTTTGAATGCTGCTAAAGCAGTCTTATTAATTGAGACTGGCGCACTCTCAAAGTAGGGAGGGAGGGCAGTGGACGTCTTACCCTGCGAAGCCTCATCAGAGCTCCAGCTTGGCAGAGCAATGCTGCATTCTTTAAGCGTACATATTGCTGCCGGATAATGGCCATCCTGAAAAAGCTTTGAATACGAACAACTGAAGTATTCATTTGTACCCTGAACAGATGAGGTTTACGACAGCGCACAACCAGGTAACCTTTCAAATCAAATGCGCAAAACGATGCCCACATGCCCGGGATCATGCATCTATGCTAAGGCATGCTAGCTATTCACTATGCGGCAAACCAGAAAACATATGCAGGGATGCTCTCCGATGAGTGCTCTCCGGGTGAGATCAACTGTGAATGCCATACGAAATCATTTCCCTCATCACTGTCGTCCGTCGTATGATTGGGCGGTAGTTCAGCATGACACGCATGCTGTAGAGCTTGGCCCCCTTCCGCTGGATAGACAAGAATGCCATAGTCAGACCTCTAAGTTCCTGGAACTTGCGGCGTTCCCTCCACCTGCATAACCAGCTCACGAGTCGTGCCCAATCGCTTGTCTCGGCCGTTGCCCACAATGCTTCTGACTATTGTTCCATTCATCCACCTTTTCCGTGCACTCTCCCTGTTTTGCTTACCCTCTGAAATGCCGCTGTATAGTTGTAGCTGCCCTGTTGGGGATTACCACCTCGGTGATTTTTTCTAGAATGACAACTTGGGCTTTGTAAGACCTCCACGCATTCTGCATTCACATGCCAGGATATGCGTGGTGTTGACCACACCCTAGAAAAATCCCCATTTGAATGCTTCCAGCGTAGGATCGCCCTCCCCAAACGCCAAAAGGAAGCAACGTTGAAGGCATTGTCGATTCATTACCTGTACAAGGAGGGAACAGTACTCTAAGAACGCCTCGTGCCGTAGCTTTGCCGCCTGCTTCTGTGCCATGATCGAACGCCACCAAGATTGAATGCACACAGCTGCGCTCCACCGCAGACAGTAAACTTCCCTGTTCCTATACCTGAGTTGCAGATCCACCACATATCATTCGCATAACACTATATCTCACCTACCATCCCACACAAGCTCTAGGGAGTGTCGGGAGGATACAGAAGACATAATCGCGAACCCATTCACCAAGCGCAATGCCCGAGAAGTGTTGCACTGCTGTTGAATATATAGGGGAGCCCACTTCATTTCGATGGAGTGGACAACCTCGTCGCTAAGACCTAATCGCCGAAAGGAATACGCGATACCCGCGGTAATGACGGCCCCAAAGAAAAGATCCTTGAGAGGCTGGAGTTTCTTTCGCTCACGTATCAGGAGCACGCGACGTACATGGCTCTGCACTCGGATGCACAGCCAGTGCATATCGGCCACGAAGGCGCGTTCCCGTACAGTTCGCCAGATGCGCTGCACGCGGGTAACCGCGGGCACGAGACGTTCAAGGTAGTCGATTCTCCTGCAAAGCGCAAAATCCGACACTGTTTGGCCTCTGGAGTAGCGAAACGTAAAATGGAGAGATGGAAGGCAGTTTAACCGGGTCCCTGAGGTTGTCGTCTGTCGCAAATCCACGATAGCCTTGCCAGATATTAGGAATTCGTGGAAAGCGTATCCTGCTGCAATGTGAGTTACTATTCAGTTGCAATACGCACAACAACGCATTGTGGTTCCCCACTTACGTCTTTTCTAGAATTATAAATGCAGCTTTGCGGAAGAACACAGTTGTCCTCCCCAACTGATACCCGGTGTCAGGAAACCTAAGGGCCTGAAGAGAAGTGTGATGAAGATTGGAACTGGTCCAGGATCAAACGCCAGAGGTGGGAAGGCTTGCGGGCCACCAACGACCTAAGGCTATACTGTTTTTGACCGGTTCTACAAACAAACCTGGAGCAAAAAAGCACTTGCTGCTTTGGGATCTGGATGTTTTAATAACAGCTTGGTCGTTTGCTGCTCGTACGAAGTTGGGATGCAAAGCACGGCGTAGAGTTCAAGGAACTCTTTATAAAGTAGTCGAACTGTCATGCCAAGGTAACGCGTTCTGCAATAGGTCTGCCATGAGTCCAAAATCACACTCCAAAGCCACAAAGTTTCCCCGCACAAATATTGCACGTCCGCTCTCGCTCTGTAGAATCTATTCCATTACAATGAAGAGGCCAACCAATGACTTACCAACACCTGCAAGTCATGTAGCTGCTTCCACACGTGAACTGAATTGAATCCTAGCAAGTAGCCATTGCCGCTCCGCCCCAACTTAGCTTCACTGGCCATTAGGGCCTTTAGGCGGGGAGGCACTTGAGGCTCATGACACAACGTGCCAGCCATCAAAGCATACGCATCTTGTTGAAATCGAGCATGCGCATGTTGTTCGCTCTGGCTGTTTTGCCGCCAGCGCTTAATGTAGGAACTGAGCTTTGACGAGGACGATTCCTCCCCAGCGGCGTCGCCAGCCGAAAATGGCCGGAGGGCGCTGACGCACGCAATAAAATTGGTCTGTGGAGCCTCCTGAACACACGGGCAGAATATTCGTGTATTGTGATGACTGTGTGTAACCAGGATTCCAACCGCTGTCAGCGCAACCAATACGGAGCAGGGTCTCGATGCTATGCCCAATTAGTAAAGAACGACATATTCAGTGTGCACAAGGGAAGAAAACTGTTCGCTCGACTTGAGGGTCGAAACTTGCCGATCCTCCAGACAGCGTGTCCTTAGTGTACTGAATAAACCGGTTGGTTACGCTAATACGAAGGCAGTCGGGGGGAAAGACGTCGTGAACCGTCTCATGCTCGACAAGTGAGCGCAGTAGACCCAGTTTGCTTTGCAGCAGCAGTGTCCGGAGTCCTGAGAATGGCATTTCATGTTGCGCATCAATTTCGGTATAGAAAGCTAGCTATACTTGTATAACCATTTTTTCAAACGGATGACCACCGGGAAACAAACGTTTTTTGCTGCAAAGTGTAAATGAAACAAAGGAAAACAAGGCAATTAATACATACGAAAACAGCATATGACGTGTGAATTGTAGCGTCTGAGAACGATTGCACTTCACTCCTAATTGACTTGTCTTTTACGGCAGCCACACTTGCTGCATGCTGGGCCTACTAGGAGCGACTGTATAGGCGTTTGCATCGCTGGTACAGAATTTTGTAGCGTCGTAGACAAGCGTGCCGGAGGTATGCACCACGGTGAACTGGCAAAGAACTGAGAAAAGAAGGCATACGTTTGCGTAGATGCATATTCCCCCCGTGCAGAGCCGAAGACGCTTGCAGGCATATATATCTAATCGGCAGACTAAACAACCTGAAGAGGACCGCCTCTAGGAGACACAGCTCCGTGCCTGCACGTCCACGAGAAATTTAAGAGCGTACTTGGGTCCAAACCGGATCCTGGTCCCTTTTTTGCTGCAGAGCCGCCGCCCACTACTGCTCCTTTGCCCGCATGGCCAGTGGCTTTCACAACCCTCACGGCCATCTTAGGCCTCAAAATTTCAGGTGGTGGGGGCTTGTACCCTGGCACTTTCTGCAGAACGCTCAGCAACAATAGTAGGCCTGAGATCCAACGCAGTTTGGCTCGCCGTTTCGACATGGATTCCTAGAGCTAAGGGTCTTACTCTTATTTTGTCCGTTTTGCCTTTACTCCTGAGGATCCGATTCACGAATGAAATGGCAGCCAACGGTACTCCGCCGGACAAGTCATCAGCTGCTTCTCCACCCCTTGTTGTGTGTTCGTGCTTCAGTACTTGCCATACACCTTCGGGGCCCGTGAAAACCTCGAGGATTTCGTCGTTCAGGGTAAAGTTCGCTGGGGGCGGCTTTACATCCTCGAGTAGATAAGTTGCTTGATCTGTACCAGCACGCATACCAGCGTTTTACATTGCTATCTCCCGCTTAAGTGTCATGACGAGTTGGTCAGACAGTCGGTAAGGCACCTCAGATGATATCATCCCATAAGAGCTAGTTGTCGTGTGTTGTGTATGACTAGTGCCCTGTGCATGAGAAACAAACCAACGAGAGTTCATCTAAGAAAGCAACAGTGTGTGTTAGGAGCTGACCAAGAGTGAACGCCCAAGTTGCAAATATGTGAAGTAAACACTCTTCCGTGTAGTTGTGCAGCAGCTGGTTAAAGGCCCAGTCCGGGCTCACACGTCGAAGGTCTAACCCTGCTGCCTTCAGCAGCGTTAAACGGCTGCAGCGTACCCACAACTCCAACTCCACAATCACAGCCTTCGACCCTTTATCCACTGCAGGCTGTCCGTCACGCAAAATACCGTCCTTACGCCAAGCCTTATGTGAGCCCCACAGGTGTACTGACACCGCCTAAAATGTGCAGAGCCTGTGACATTATTTCTGGCTGCAGCAGAATACTTGTAGGCCTGCAGTGGAACAGTTCGATGAATACAGTGGGGTTTATCTCGCCCTATCTGTCCGATTATTACTTTGTGCTCACTTGTGAACTTCCGCATTCTTGGTCAATTGCAGACTTTGACGGATGATTCCCAGAAGCCACCAACGCAGACGCACAAAAAGCTTTAGTGCCAAGTGCCGCACTTGCCAGGCGTCTGTTCCCAAGTAGATGTCTCGCATGACCGTCTCGTCAACACCTAGGAGACTTGCCAACTGATATGGAACAACAGAGTGCGGCATAGGGTAGAGAAAACTCAACGCTTGTGCAAAAAGTTACAGACTGTTTACCAACTCATAGTTTCAGGGGACTCGCCCTTGCACTCTAGTGCAGTTGCTCCAGGAGCAACTAACCAGCTTGTTAATTTGAAGTGACCACTGACCAGATTGATAATGTCGAGACCCGCCAAAGTCATCGCCGACTTCTTGCCTACCATGAGAGTACGCTCAACCGTATGTCCGCTTTGCTTTGTTATTCGCCTCACTCTCGGAGCTGCGGGCACCGAAGGCTCCTCCTCCTTTTCTTCTTCAACCTCCTCTTTGGGAAGTTCGTTCTGTATCTTGAAGCTCGTGACGTCTGCAAGTCAAAATGTGTGGAGGGCAATATGCAAGCACAAAAGCCCTCTCAATCCTTGGGAAACAGACTCATTCGAAGAAAAACCCACTCAACTGCCCAATTTCCCACCCAGTGCACTGGAAGGAAGAATTGATGGAACAGGAGACGGTTGTGGTTCTACCTGCTACAAGAATGGCGCTAAGCAGCAACAAAAACTCAGCCTTTTCGGTGTCAGAGAGGCCGATGGTGGACAGGTCGGCGAGGATTTGCTGACACTTCTCGTAGTGCACGTCTTCAAAGAGAACAAAAGGGGGGGGGAAGTAATGCATCAAAGCCTTAACATCGACGGGGTGAAGGCCAGCGTTCTTCAGCTGCGGGTCAGCAGCGTTATAGTGAATGCCATACATAAGATGGTAAAATATGTTGGGCAAGGGGAGCGAACCGACAGACTGGCGCATCTGCCATGAGATAATGTCTCTGAAGCGCACAGTCCACGAGTTACGCAGCAGCCTTAAACCTTCAGCATTTCATAAACACAGAACAGCACGAACACAGAAGCACTATGCCAGCACTATGCCAAGCACACTGCGCAACGTGCGCAGTGGTCCACTACGCGTACTGGCTGGGCTCATAAGACGAGTTGGGCAGGAAGCTGAAGCCCACAACGTCTCCTTGGGAGTCTAGCTCTACTTGAAAAAGGTCCATAAGTCGCCCCCCAAAAAGTGTGCCCTTGTTCGTAATGTGCAGGGACTCCAAAAGCGAGACTGCAGCGTCTCTCTTGGCTTCAGTGGCGAGCGCCTGTTCATCGGTCTGCACAGTAAAGCGATGACTCCACAAAGCTAGTAAGCTCTTATTACACTATATAGCACTGGTAACGGCAGTAACCGGTTAACACTTCAATACAAGGGTAGGGAGGAACGAATTTGCTTCCTGGTGAAAGTTGAAGGAGGCAAGCCTCCGCATGCCTACCCACGTGTCCTCCATAATTAAGGCAAAACGAATGAAAAGCTTCACTAGCTCGTGGTGAACTCGGTCTTGTCCTGATCCGAAGGCTCCGAAGGTGAGTACAAGCTGGTTTGTGTGCTGCTTTCTTGCGTTAATAAATGCCCGGCGAGCCACCAAGTAGGGATGTGACGGCAGCTCCGCTACGTGAGATGTCCAGTAGTGCACGGCTTTGCTACGGTTAAAGATGTCGTCGCTCGCCGAGTCGTGTGAGTCCCAAGGGTTCACAAATATCAGCATGTTGTCACAAGAAGTAAAGTATTTGCCACGGTTGAACCGTTGCTGCAAACAATCAATAATCGCCGTGTCGTCGCAAGATGGCAGATACATTAAGCTATCTATCGCCTCTTCTGGATGTTTTGCTCTGCAGAAGCGGCACACAAAGACAGCAGCAAACAGCGAAAAGCAGCTCCTTTACTGACTGTCCCATGTTTCAAACGGTTTACATGCAAGAACCATTCTTCAGCTTGCTTGAAGGGTTTAGTTGTGACTTCGAACAGTGAGTGCCAAGCGATTCACTTAGGCCCCCCTTGTATTACATCTGCTTAGGCTAATTTCGTGTGCAGCAGACTATCAGCCTTATAATTATTTCTTAGACGCTAAACCCTTGGGCTTACTGTTCTCCGAGTTGGGCCTCTGCTGGTATTACGCTGTGTCTGCTGAGGTGCATCAAGTTGGGGAGCTCGTTCTGCACTATACGGGCAGCTCGGGCCCCTCCCCTGCTGCCACCGAATTGGAATGGCTGCACTCGCTGCAAAAGAGGCTTGCCTAGGAGTGAGGGGTCTATCACTTGCATGGTAACCAGCCCCCTGAAGTCGGGTGTCTTTCCCTTGGTGGCCTCTTTGTCTCTAATGAACACTTTTGATCCCGAAAGCAACAACGTATCAGGTGCCGAGGCAGCTCCGCGGAATCCCTGGTCGTCCATGCCGTACACATCCAACTTGTGTAGAGACTCATCTTCAGAATCCTTATCACCGCCATGTCTGCTCATTCCTCGTAGCCGGCCCCCTGCAAACACAGGCATACGCAGACCGGACAAAATCAGCATTTTGGCAGCCTGCTATCTGATTGGTAATATAATAATCGTGTATTTATGTGTTTACATAGCTGCTGCGCAGAGCAGCTTGTCTACGAGGTTTTGGAAGCTTGCTCTCAAAGGGCGAGCAATTCCATGGTAACTGCATACTAAGTGGGTGCCCAGAAAAAGGGGACTGACAGTACCTCTCTGGGAGACACCTCGTCCAAGCTGCCGTTTGAAGAGCAGACTCTTCTTCGCTGTGGGGCCTAAGGTCGTGGCCGGAGCAGCAGCAAAAGCTGGACCAGTTGAAGCGAGCTGGCGCGAACCCAATGAAGGCGATCGCGTTTTTCCTTCGGCTACCCCTGGCGACTGCTTTTTGCCTAGTATAAATAAAGCAGCTGGGTCATCTGCTAAATGGGAGGAAGAAGGAGATAAGTCTTCGAACCTCCCGGGCAAACGGGATGTTGCTACTTCTACTGTTGCCATTTCAGGCGCAGAAACGCCAAGGGTCTGTGGAGAGCCCCCCTCATCTCCTCTCCTTGGAGTCCTCGAACTACTTTGAGATGAGATGGATAACTTGCTATGCAAGGTATCCTTTCTGAGATTTGCATCTTTATTGTGCCCCAACCCGTCGGCTGCTGCCGAGTCCGAGCGCCCGGAGGCGCGGTCGTCGGCCATACGGGCCAGAGGCTAGTGCGTCTTTAAATATTTTTAACAGGAATTTGCATTTAAGCATTCAAAAAGGCAAAATAAAACGAATCCACATCAGGAAAAAACCAGTGCCGCCGACATCAGCCTCCAAACCCAACAACCAGCAACAAGACAAACATGTGCGATTGACTGGAAGGGGGCCCATTTATCAGAGGGGCGAAAATGCAGAAGAAGCACAGATAACAAACTCCAGTAAATTAATATCCCAGTTCAAAACACTTAGGAGGCAGCGGGGGGACGATGTGCTAGGTTCTTACGCGCCTTTGTGCATGCTTAACCGGGCAGGAGAGCGCGCAGGCCTTGTTGCGCATGGCATCGAGTCTGCTGGCGACTTAGAAAAACTGGTGATGGAGGAGTAACTAGATTCAGTGATAATTATCTAAATTGTAATACTGCCTGCTGTTTCCTTAGGTATCTTCACTTTCATTATGTGCTAGTAGCAAAATGTGGGACTGCAAGCCACCAGCCTCCGTAACCACTGCTTGACCAGCAGCAGCTGCTGCGGCCTCAATAACATAACGACGCTCCTGGCCTCATGAACGACCAGCGCACGAGTGTCCGCATGGTGCTTCGTTTGCCTCTAACTGACAAATTTAGTTCACTTTCAAAATTTCAGCTAATTTTAAAAATGTTTTGGAGACAAGGGATCCAACATAATGCCTGTAAGTTTTCTTGAGGCCAGTCGCGTCAGTCAGTTGCAACGGAACTTACTCTTTGAAAGACATCTGTTACAATTAAGACATATTCTTGTTGTTAACAATTTGTCCTTCACAGTTACTCCACGTTCTCCTGTCAATGATAGTTCGTCAGAACGCCAATTGCATGTGACATGGTTCCCGTGTGGGCAGTGTTCACTCTTGGCTCTTGCAACGAAGGATCTCGATCATAAACGAGGGTCATCCTGAGATTAGTCAAGTCAATATGTTTAACAGAAGAGACTATAAAAAGCAGCAACCACTGTCCCAGTCCCCCGGGGCCATGCACACGGCGGCTGCCTTGCCTGGGGTTAACTGTGTGTAACAGCAGGCTTGCAATCTGTTGCAGTGCACATACATGTACATCCTCGTGCAAAGGAACCCCCATGTAGGCACACTACAGCGTTCTTTTATGCTACAATCAATGCTGTGGACACCTGTTAAACAGTCAAGACTGACACAGCCAGGAGGAGCCAAGGTTAAACCTAGCTAGATCTGCGACTGCTTCGTCCTCCCCTCTGTGCATCACACTGTTACGATTGCCTGGCTAACTAACAAGGGATAGGAGATTGGACAGAAGGAAATGAAGGGGCAGTACTCACCAGAAAAACCACCCATGCTGAGTCAAGGGAAAATTGCATATAAGAGAAAGAGCAGCCTTCCTCGATATTGCTTATTTATGCAGTCCCTGGTGTTGACGTCCTGCCGCTGCAGCATCCTTGGATTGCCACAGTTGTTGCGTTAACTGGTCCTGTCTGTGTCTTCTTCGTGTAAAGGTAAACGTACAGCTCAATATCAGACTCCACCCCAGGACAGCTTATCCTTGAATGGGCATCAGATACTGTACACTAGGAAACGCAGAGGGACTTTTCTAGCGAATACTCATATGCCACCGACAGCAAACAAATAAAATGATGTGGAAACAAGAATGGGGAAATGGGGAATGAGATATACTCGAAATCTGCGCCGTCTGCAAAATGTACACCTTAGATTTCACAAGAATAAACACTTTCCGAAATATATAATGCCAGAACATTGCGCCTGCTCTGTCTTAGATTCGTATGTGTGTCTCTTTTTGTGTGCAGGTTCGCTACTGAGGACAGAGTAAGTGGTGACCGGTTTATCTAGTGTATTAGTTAACGGACACAGCGAATATAATCTGAATTGCCAAACGAGCTGTAAATAAAAAGATTACATCCCTTCTCGAGTTTATTATCTCAACAAATAAGAAATTGAAGTATACTTCTATCTCATGCTGTCGTAACAGACCAGCCAGCTTTCTTAGAACAGCGAGGGACGAAAAGACGACGAAGTTATAGAGATGCGTTGAACTAACCCTCGATGATAATTATCAGCTTATTGAGTCCCACATGCATTAGACCAATCACCAACCTGAAGATGCCACCGTAGAAGGAACAGGGCCGCTAAAACACGAAGCCTACAACGGCCCTTTGCTAAGGTCGAGTTCTTGTTACTGTTTCTGCAGATCCTTCTATAGCGGCAGCACATAAGGCATACAAATGAACCGCTGCCAGTTTACACACACATAAAGACACACACACACACACACACACACACACACACACACACACGAACATGCACGAACACACGCACACACACGAATACAGACACAGACAGACAGACAAACAGACAGAAAGACAGACAGACAGACAGACAGACAGACAGACAGACAGACAGACAGACAGACAGACAGACAGACAGACAGACAGACACACACACACACACACACACACACACACACACACACACACATGCGCTTGCATGCACACACAAGCGCACACACACGCATCCATCCATCCATCCATCCATATGCATACACACATGTATGCATACAGACACGCACACACACACCCGCTACTAGTGTTCCGGTTTAGCTATTCATTAAGCCAGTAAGTTTCCAACTTCGGTTCTCTAGGAACAGCTTCGAGTTGTTTATCTCGAGTTTTTTATCTCGAATTTATAGCCTTGTCGTAGTGTCGGCACAAAGAACACCATGTGTTGATACTTGCAGGCTGAAATGCATTACTCGCTAGTTTGGGCACAAATTTTAAGTGTATAAAACAAACACTTTCTCAAAAACATAGCCGCAAACAAGTCTGAGAATAAGGTCTTGCATCGGGACTCGTGCTGAACTGCGGTTGGCTGCATATGCACTGCAGCCCTACCCGCCTTCCTCGCAGGTGGACACCGGATAAAAATAAAAACATATATATTCATATAGGACATACCCTAGATAAAACAATAAAGACACAAAAGAAATCGGATAATCCAGCATGCAGATGACATGGCTTCTACGTCGGCAGCAGCAGTACCACCAGGAGCGAAAGCAGTTGCAGCTGCAGCAGCTGCAGCGGTAGCAACCTGATGAACAGTCGGCAGGAGCCCGACTGTCTGCTTCCTTTGTCTTGCAGACCGCACTTGTCTTTTGTCTCTTTCTCAACTCTTTGCTTAAAGAAAGTCATTGGGCAGCAACTCTGTGGCGGAGGAACAGCAGCAAGAGCAGCATCACCATCAGCAGGTCCGGCAGCGCAGCAGCCCACCAGCAGGTCCAGCAGCAGCTGCTACAGCAAAGTCTCGGTCACCAGCAAGACACATATTAAGGGTGGAGTCGTTTTTGCCTTCTCTTTACTTTCTTTACGGAAACATTCTTCTCTGCAACTGACACATCTAAGCAAGATGTCCTCCTCGTCTGTCAGCAGCAGGCTCTTGGGTGTCTTTGCGCCACCTGTGGGAAGATACTTCCAGCTGCTCACGCATAAGGCACCTTTCCCTGCAGCAGCAACACCAACAGCGGCAGCAGCAAGTTCAGCAGCAACATCAGCAGTTTGGGGGAGTCCTGCATGGGAGGCACGGGGGCCTGCCTTCCCCCATTCTCTGCGGCATTTCTTCTCAGCAGGTTCAAGAGATAGGCCAGATGTCCCACCGACCTCAACAAACACACCTCCCACAAACAGCAACAGCAGCAACACTAGCAGCAGCAGCAGTGAGAAGACGCCGCCGCGGAGAGCCACTGGGCTGCACAAGCTCTGCAACTTGGGAGCCCCCCTTGCCGAGTTTATGGGTAGGCCGCAGGCATCTCGAGTAGAAGTGACAAAGTTTATTTGGTCTTATATAAAAGAAAAAGGTTTACAAAAGAAAGATAATAAGAGAATTGTTGTTGCGGACGAGCGGCTGCTGCCGCTGCTGCAGCAGCGTGAGCTCTCCATGTTCACACTCAACAAAGTTCTTAGTCAACACATCCATAACACAGATACCCCAGATAAACAGCAGCAGCAACAGCAGCAGCAGCAGCAGCAGCAGCGGGGACTTGGGGGAGCGGGTTCAGAACCGTAGTCGCCACCTGCCCAACAGAACCCGTCGTGTTTGAGCACCAGGCAGCAGCAGCAGCATCTGTAGCAGCAGCGCAACTACCGCTGCAGCAGTGCTGCCGTTTCTGCCTGGAACATGCCGCTGAAGGTGTTGTCAATGGGTCTATCCTCCCAGACACCGCCGCAGCAGCAGCACCTTGTGCAGCAGCAGCAGTTAGTTGCTGCTGCAGCAGTTCCTGTCAGGCAGGACTGTGCATAAGTGAACATTCGTTGTTTTTGCTCGTTGCAGTACCAGCAGAAGCAAATGGAAGTGGAGTTCAGAGTTAGCACCTGCTGCTCTTGTTGCTCGCCTTCAACTAGGTTTTTGTTGTCACTAGACCAAAGAATGTTCTGAGCGACACTCCTGCTGGGGTCTGTTCAGTTTCTCCGATGTATGTGTTATCTAGTGTACAGTAGCACCAACAGCCACGAGCAGCAGCAGCACCAGCAGTTGGAGCAGCAGATAGACGGCTGCCCGCGTGTGTGATCCCTCTGCACTGTTCGCTGCTGTTTTCTCCTGCTGTAGCGGTGCGTTGCCGTTGCTGGGTCACCGCTGCTGTTCAGGCTGCCGTTGCTTGTCTGTAGTGCATGCACTATACTGCTCTTTTTCGTTGCTGCCATTGCTGTTGTTTTGTTGTTGTTGCTGGTGTTGCTGCTCTGTATTGCTGCTACTTCCTCGCTGCTGCTGCTGCTCTTAAGCATACCCTCCTCTCGTGGTCCTCTCTACTACTGCTTCCAGACAAGAATGAGAAGTGTACGTACACCCCATTAAGAGTGTGACTCCCTCGGGAGAAAAATTCTCGGCAGCAGCGACAGCACCAGCTGCTGCAGCTACTGCTGCGGATGCCGTTCGTGCAGCAGCTACTGATCAAGCACTGGTGACCTGGGCAGCATCTGCGGCTACAGCAGCTACAGCATCAGCAAGAGGGAGGTCGCCGCCGCCGCCGTAGCAGCAACAGCAACCCATACATCCTCGCTGAGCTGAAACCTGCTGCAGCAGCCACTGCTAGCCAACGCTGCTGCTTCTGTTGTTGTTGCTGTTGTTGCTGCGTTTTGCCTTTCACGCTAAAAGAATATAACCACCACGCTCTGTGCCCTGCAGCCAGCTGCTCCTGCTGCAGCAGTACCTGCAGCTGCAACAGCAGCTGCGAGGCTGGTGAGGGTCTTATAGCCCCGTGCAGAGAAGCAAATCCACATCCCACCGTGGATACTGCTGCATCACGTACTGCTGCTGCCAATGCAGCTAAAGCAATAGCTGCAGCAACAGCAGCAGCGAGGGCATGCAGCTTGTTATAGCAGCAGTAGGGCGAGGGACAGTAAGCAGTGCTGCTGCTGCTGCTGCTACCGCCACGCAGCTCCAATCACTGATGGCGAGCAAGCAGCAAATCGATTGCCCTATTTATATTTCCTGAAAAAACAGTAGCAGCAGCAGGAAAACAGCGCAGCAATGCATCAGCAACGTAGCAGCAATAACAGCAACTGCTGCAAACATGGCAGGTGCAACAGCTGCTGCTGCACGAACGTACCTCCTGTTTGCTGCAGCGCCCACAAACACTCTGCCTGGTTGGAAAAACCCATGGCATTCAAGGAAGCTAGTTGGTGTGCATACTGCTGCTGCTGCTGCTGCTGGGGTTGTTGCTGCTGCTGTTGCTGAGGCTGCTGCTGCTGTTGGTGCTGCACACCAGATGTTGCTGATGGCTCGAGGCTCCCCACGCTCAGCCTGCAGCAGTTCCAACAAAAACACCCCAGCGCAGTGCAAATACAACACCAGCAGAGCAACAAGAAGCAGCAGGAGGGCAGCAACAGGAGGAGCAGCAAGGCACACCTAGTAAAATCTCGAACAATTCCCCCGGGGCCGCCGAAGCTCCATGCAGGGGGAGGGACCCCTAAAGCACCTGAAGCAACTGCAGCAGCAGCAGCAGCTGCTGCTCCTCCGGGTGCAGCAGTTGCTGCCCCCGATGCAGCAGTTGCTGCTCCCTGTGCAGCAGTTGCTGCTGCAGGTGCAGTAGCAGCTGCTCCTGCATCTGAAGGTGCCTCTATGCCTGAACCACTAGGAGCCTGAACCGCCAGCAGGCACACCAACCAACTTATGCAACAGCTAAACTTACGCAGCAACAGCAGTTGCAGCGCGTTGCAGCAGCAGCAGCATATGCTGCTGCTGCTGCAACGCGTGTCACAGCAAAAGCAACTGTACCACCAATTCAGATGGCAATATACAGAAAAAGAAGCAATGTTCTCTGCAGCCCGAACTGCTGCTGCGGCGGCAGCAGTATGCTACAGTTGCCTCTAACCTGCTGTGACGCGAGTGCGCCAGCTGTCGTTGTCGTCGTCGTCTGCTGCTGTTGCTGTTCTTGTTGTTGCTGTTGCTGCTGCAGTTGGCGCTGCTGTTGCAGGAGGAACTGCCGTTGTATTTGCTGCTGCCGCAGCACCTGCTGCTGGCGTTGCTGCTGCCGCCTTCTGGCCTCGAGATACGTGTTCAATTCATGAGGACTCTGCTGTTGCTGCTGCTGCAGATTTTGCTGCGGCTGCCGTGGCGCTGCAGCAAGCGCAGGCACAAACGTGCATATCCTGTCCAAGTGCAGCGGCCGCAGCTCTCAAGAGCAGCAGCAGCAGCACAAAAGCTTCTAAAGCAGCAAAACAGTCAGCAACAATAACGGCGACAAAAGCAACACCAGCAGCAAACCTAGCAGCAACAGCAGCAGTAGCACAAGCTAACCCCAAGGGTTGGGTAATGCCTCCTTAGAGGGCCCTGTGTCTCTGCGTGGTTGATTTGCTGCTTGTCCTCCTTGGCTGTTTCTCTCTTCTCCTGTGCCGCTGCCCCGTAGCTCAGCAGCAATTTGAATTGCTGCTTCATGCATCGGCTCCTGCACCCCCCGGTATACACGGGTCAAGGCGTTAAATCCCTGCAGCAGCAGCAACAGCAGCAGCAGTTGCAGTACATGGGTAAGAAGAGCAACAGCGAAAACAAAAGAAAAAGCCACAGTAACAGGAACAGCACGAAGAAGAAGCAGCAGCAGCAGCAGACACCCACAGCAACAAAAACTTCGCAAGCATCAGCAACAATAGAAGCTGCAGCAACAGCCGCAGCAGCATCACAAAAGCCATCGCAGCAGCCAATGCAACAACAGCAGCAACAGCAGCAACAGCAGCAGTAGCAGGTACCCCTGGAATAGCTTCTATGTTGGCGAGGGCCCTGTCTGTATTTCTTATCATCTCCCTCAATAAGGAAGGATTCCTCATGGCATCCATGCCCATACGAAACAGCTGCAGCAAATAAACCCTAAACCCTAAACCCTAAACCCTAAACCCTACTTCTTCCTTAGAGTAGTAAGAGAGTCCCCCCTGCCTTATGCCCAACTATTTCAGCGCAATCTTGTTACCTAGGATTTGCCAATTAGGGTCTGTAGCTGACAGCTACCTGTCTAGGGTTTAGGGTTTAGAACATTATTTTAGGGTTTAGGGTTTAGGGTTTAGGGTTTTAGGGTTTAGGGTTTTGCCTGTGGGTCTGAAAGTAGGCTATTAATTTCAGGGTTTTGTTCCCTTAATGCCTGCAGCAAAGGACTTGATTGCAGCAAGCTGCTCATCAGGTCGCTCTCCATTAGCTGCTGCAGCTGAGGGGATCTAGCTAGCTGCTCCATTAGCTGCTCTTGAGGGGAAGTAGCAGCAGCAGCTGCTCCTGCTGCACCGTTGCTGCCCCCAGGGATCCCAGCTGCAGCAAAAACAAGCAAACACACACGAACAACCTTTGCTAGTTCTGCTGCTGCTGCAGCTGATGCTGTTCCTACAGCTGTTGCTACAGGTGCTGCTTGTGCTCCAGCATGTGCTGCCGGTGTTGCAGCTGCTGCTGCAGCACCTGCTGTTGCTGCCGCTGAGACACGAGCAGCAACGAGCAGCAGAGGCTACAGCAGCACAGCAGCAGCAACTGACTTGTCCTCCTATCCACATTTCGCACAACGTGCACCATTGGTCCATTGCTGCTAATACCCAAAGCATCCAACACTTCTTCATCCTGCAGCAGCAGCAGCAAATATAGCAGCAGCAGCAAATACAGCAGCAAGTGTAGTTCCCTTGGTCGCTGCAGAAGCGGCAGCAGCGCACGACTGGTGCTAATGCTGCTGCTACTGTTGCTGCTGCAGCAGAAACGGTAGGCGCGGGTGAAATAAACGTTGCGAATCGATGCTGCTGCTGCTGTTGCTGCTGGCCCTGCCCTGCTGCAGCAGCACCGGCAGCAGCAACAACAGCAGCAAAAAAGAGCCTCACCCTCATTACGTGTCCTCTAATGACGAGACGCTGCTCCCCAGGAGGATACCGTAACTGTGGGGCCAATGCTTCCTTCAGCTGCAGCACATTCCAATCTGCAGCAGCAGCAACAGCAGCAGAAGCAACAGCAGCACAGCAGCAAAGGTAATGCGCTCGTCGGGTCTTTATGGAGGAAGAAAAGGACTACAGACAGCCTCTCCCTTGTAGAAGCACCAGCAACAAGAAAACAGCAACAGCAGCAGCAGCAGAAGCAGGTGTTGTGTCAACAGCAACGCCAGCAGCAGCAGCAGCAGCAGCAGCAGCAGCAGCAGCAGCAGCAGCAGCAGACCAGGAAAAGCAGTAACTCTGAGTTGCTGTCGGTCAAGTGTCTGCACAGTCAACGTAAAGGAATCATCCCCATCATCTTCCTCGTCATCCTGCTTCGCCCGAGCAGCACCAATGCCCTTGCTGCTGCTGCTGCTGCTGCTACTACTGGAGCTGCTGCTGTTGCTTCCGCTGCTGCTAAAGGAGCTAGAGCCGGCTTCAGGGGCCGCCAAGGACTGTGACTTCTCCACCGGCTTCTGCTGCTGCTGCTGCTCCTGGGCCTCACTGGACTGCTGTTGGCCCGTCTGCTGCTGCTGCTGCTCCCCCTCCTCCTGCTGTTGCTGTTGCTGCTGCGGCTCCTGCTGTTGCTGCTCTGGTTGTTTTGCAGGTGCCTTCTGGTCTTCCTCCCCCATCTTTCTTAAGTCGTCTTTGCTGCTGTTTCTCCACTCATGCGGGTGCCGCCGCTGCTGCTGCTGCGGCTCCCAGAAGAATGATGCAGATTCCTGCAGGTGCTGCTGCGGCTACTGCTGCTGTTGACGGGGGCGTATTCAAGGCCCACTGCAGCACCTGCTGCTGCTCCTTCAAAGGAGCGCTCCGCAGGAGCTCAAGCGACGCCACACTCAAAATGCCTGCTGTTGTTGCTGTTGTTGTTGTTGCCGCTGCTGTCGTTGCCGCCGCAGCGGCTCTGCTGCTGCTGCTGCCGGCTGCTGCTGCCTGTAGACAAGCAACTTCTGGGTAGAGGGAAAGTATGTGAAGGAGGACTAAGGGGCGC
>NW_013565064.1:0-17500 GCF_000499605.1 Eimeria maxima | reverse complement strand
ACTATGGATACAGAATGCAGCAGCAGCAACAGCAGCAGCAGGAAAAGAGACAAATAAAGAAAAAGAGACAAATAAGGAGACAATAAAGGAGACATTGTAGCTCTAATAGGGAGGGGGAGAGGGACAGATATAAAGAAAAAGAGACAAAGGAGAAAAGGAAGGAGGAGAATTTATTAGGGGATAAAAAGAAAAGGGAGAAAAAGAGACAAAAAAAAAACAAGGAGACAAAGGGATTAACGTCTGCCTTATTCAAGGGTAGCAACAAGGGGAGACATTTATTCGTTTTATTAATCTTTTTTATTTTAATTAATTAATTTATTTATTTATTTTGTTTATTTTTTTTTTATGATTATTATAGAGACACAATAAGGAGACAATTAGGGGAATTAGTTAGGTAGACAGCTAAGGGAGAGAAAAGAGACGGAGGAGACACTTAGCAGGGAGAAAGGAGACAGAGGGGACAGTCAGTAGGGGGAGGAGACACCTAGGAGAGACAGACAGACAGAGGATGCAGGTGTTATCGTTGCTGCTGCACTAGTTGCTGCAGCAACTGCAGCAGAAGGGGCAGTAGGAGCAGCAGCACCACCTACGCGATCCATTGGTTGCATGCAATCGTAAGGGTAGCAAGAGAGACTATAATATCCCCTAAGCAAAGGAGACAAAGTTTATTAGTGTGTCTCTTTTGTCTATAGTGTATTTCTTAAGAAAAAAAAAAGATTAACAACTAATTAGCAACAATTATTTATCTATTAATTATATATAAATATATATCCTCTATCCCTCCCTATATATCTAGTAGCTATAAGACCTTTAAGTCGTCATCTTTTTTGTTCCCTTTAATTATAAATAATAATTAATTAACAGAATTGGCACAGAGGGGGAATCGAACCCGGGACCTCCTGGTGATAAGATGGACGTACTAACCAACTGGGTCACTTAGCTTTTTCCCCCTTTGCTGTTTGTGTGTTGTTGGGGAGTTAATTGTTTAATTAATAAAAAAATAAAAAGATGAATATATTTATTTATAAATAAATATTCTTTCTTTTATTCTTTTTCTTCTTTTGCTGCTGTTAATGTTGCTGTTGCTGCTGCTGCTGCTGGCGAAGAAATGAGCTATTTTCTTGATGATGCAGCACAACAACAAAGCCCCACTGGCCGGTGCATGCATGCAGATGGGGAGTATATGATGAGCAACGTGTTTGTGTTGCTTTTTCTTTCTTATATTTATTTTCTTGTTCTTATTTCTTGTTTTCTTAATTATTCGTGTCACTGGTGCTGCAGTTGCTGCAGCAACGCTGGCCGCTGGCCGCCGCCGCCGCCGCCGCAGCAGCAGCAGCAGCATCATCATCAGCAGCAGCGGTAGCAGCAGCAACAACAGCAGAGTTTTTGCGCAAAGAATTACATTTTTTCTTTATTTTTGCGGCAGCAGTTAAGGAATAAGATTGCTACAAGAGGAACATATATATCAATGCATTAGGGGGATACAAGAGACGGGCGTGTGTTGTTGTTGTTGCTGCTGCAGTTACCATTGCCGATTGCGTTATTAAAGTCGTCGCTGCTGTTGCTGCAGGAGCAGCAGCAGCTGCGTCTGCTGCTGTTGTTGCTGTTGCTGCTGTTTGATGGTTTATACAGCAGGAGGAGGAAATGAGCGGCATAGACGGTTGTCCTCCTTTTCCTTATGTTGATGGAGAGGAGGATGGAGGACAGCAAGGAGGTGACGCAATGGTGCTTCTATCCTGTGGCAGCAGCAGCAGCAGCAACAGCAACAGTAACAACAGCAGCAGGAGCAACACGAATAACAGCAGCAACGTGACATCCCCAACCTCAACAAACAATCAGCAACCCCACCACAATTACCACCAAGAGGAGCAGCACGATCAGCAGCAACAAGACAATCAAGAGCAGCAGCAAGACAATCAGCAACAGCAACAACAACAACAGCATCAGCAGCAGCAGCAGCAGCAGCAGCAAGAAGAATATGATGAATTATGGTGTATATTAGCTAGCGAGTTACCTAAGGAAGTAGATAATAATTCTTCTCCTCTTTTTTATTTCTTAGGGGAAGAGTATAGACAGCATGAATGGGTAAGACTTAAGAGTCAATCTAATAAGGATTGGATAGCCCAAATACTTGATTATGTACCTCCTCCTCCTCCTCCTCCTCCTGCTGCTGCTGCTGCTGCTGCTCCTGCTGCTGCAGCAGCAGCAGGAGCAGCAGCAGGAGGAGAAGGATGTAATTCATTGAGTATAAAAGATAAAGATATGAATAATACATCATTATTAAGATCATCAATAGATGCATGCAATGATGTTAATGAATCAGGATCAGCAGGAGGAGCAGGAACAACAACAGGAGCAGGAACAGGAGGAGGAAGAATAGTATGTAGATGGGCATGGGATCCAATAGATTTACGTAATGAATGCTGTAAAGAATTACCTATAAATGTTTATTCTTTTTATGAGATAATTCCTGCACTTAATTTTATAGATCTTAATCCTGTTGCATCTATTAAGGGGAAATTAATTATATATAATATACAACAATGGTTAAATATATCTTCTTTCCCTAGTACTAATAGTACTAATAGTACTAATAGTACTAATAGTACTAATAGCAGCAGCAGCAGCAGCAGCAGCAGCAGCAGCAATAGGGAGGAAGAAGGAGATATACCTAATGTACTTTTTTATAGACATGCATTTGATGTTGATGTTGGATTTGATCCACAAATACCTGCTGATTGTATAAGATTCAAGAGAATTAAGCAGCAGCAGCAGCAGCAGCAGCAGCAGCAGCAGCAGCTGGGGGAAGGAGAAGGAGGAGCAGCACCACCTAGTTGCTTCCGTAAACATAGTGCAGCAAGAAATCCTGATTGTCGTCTCTTTTGCTGCTGCTGCTGCAGACAGACACTAGGACCTCCTGATGATATACAACCACCTAATTGGAGACCAGGACCGCAGCAGCAGCTGCTGCTGCAACAATTCCTGCAGCAGCAACTCGCTAATACTAGCAGCAGCAGCAGCAGCAGCAGCAACAGCAGCACGGGGGGCAGAAAGGGCGGCTTACGAGCTATATATGAGTTACTACAGAGGGAACTAGATGAGATGCAACAGAAGCAGCAACAACCGCAACAGCAGCAGCAGCAGCAGCAGCAACAGCAACAGCAGCAGCAACAGCAACAGACAGAAAAGGAAACAGCAATAGAGATTCTTTCTCCTGATGAATTACCTTTTCTTTATAAACTTTTCCCTGCACAAAAAGATATATCTATTTGCTGCTGGCGCTGCATAAGAAGACAAAAAAGAAGGGAAGCAGCTAAGGCTGCTGCTGCTGCTGCAGCTGCAGCAACAGCAGCTAGTGGAGGTAGTCCTAGAGCTGCAGCAGCAAGATCAGCAACAGCTGGCAAAGGCCGCAGCAAAACAGCAGCAGCAACAGCAGCAGCAGGAGATACAAGTTCCCATCGTAGACGAAGGCAGCAGCAGCAGCAGCAACAGCATCAGCATCAGCAGCAGCAACAGCAGCAGCAGAAGCGTTCTCGGCGTCATGGTGTACAGCAAGACGATGATGATGCTTCTGTTGGTGCAAGTGGTAGCGAGTATAGTTACAGCAGCAGCAACGGCAGCAGCAGCAGCAGCAGCAGCAGCAGCAGCAGCAACCATGGTAGCGATCCAGAGTTCGATCTAGAGGAACTAAGAGAAGAATATTTAAATCTACAAGACATAGATAGGGAGGAATTAGAATTAAAGGAAAAAGAGGCAGCAAAAAGGAGAGCTGCTGCTGCTGCTGCTGCTGCTGCTGCTGCTGCAGGAGGAGGAGGAGGAGGAGGAGGGGTTGGAGGTGCTGCTGGTGGGAGCTCAGGTCGCAGCAGCAGCAGCAGCAGCTTGAAGACAGCAACAAGCAAATCAAGCAGCAGCAGCTCACTTAAACGTGCTGCTGTTTCTCCTGAAGATGCAGCAAAAGGAGCAGCAGCAACAGGTTCTCCTGCTGCAGCAGGAGGGCAGCCACAGAGTGCTGCTGCTCGTGCTGCAGCAGCAGCTGTAGCATCCGGTCGTGCAGCAGCAGCTGCAGCTGCTGGTGCTGGTGCTAGTCATAGGAGGCGTAAACACCCTCAACAAAAGCAGCAGCAACAACAGCAGCAGCAGCAACAACAGCAGCAGCAGCAGATGCTGCTGGGGTCCCTTGTGCGGCAGCGGGACTGGCAGCAAGGGACTTCGCGACGATTAAAGAAAATAGAGGAAATATATTATTTAGGTCTTAGTGAGTTGCAGCCTACGCTGCAGCTGCAGCAGGAAGCAGATGCAGCAGCAGAAGTAGCAAAAGCAGCAGCAGCAGCAGTAGCAGCAGCAGCAAAGGATAACGGTTTATCACCTAACAGCAACAGCAGCAGCAGCAGCAGCAACACGAGTGGTACAGGAGGACAGGATGGAGTGGCATCAGCATCCCAATCTCCAACAGCAGCAGCAGGAACAGCAACAGCAGCAGCAGCAGCAGGAGCAGCAGGACAAGCAACAACAACAACAGGATCAGCTACCCATCATGAGACCCATCATTTGAATCAGCAGGAGCAGGATAAGCAGCAGCAGCAGCAGCAGCAGCAGCAGCAGCAGGATGAGGGAAAAAAAGAAAAAGAAGAAGAAGAAAAGAAAGAAAATAAGAATAGTGGTGTAGAATTAGTGCGTACAAAATTGAAATATCCATCTGCTGCTGCATTTGCTGCTGCTCTGCATGCACAATTCATGAATGTATACGGTGCAGCCCCAGCTAGATTAAGACAGCAACGATTATATGAATTATTAGTTAATCTAAGGAGAGAAGGTAATAAAGAATTAAGACACAAAGTATTATTAGGTATAATGTCTATTAATTCTTTATTAGCTGCAGATGCAGATACACTTGCTCCTGCTGCAGTAAGAAAAGAAAGAAAAGAAAAAAGAGATAAATTCTTTAGGAGGGCAGTAATAATAACTAATGAATTTCTTCCTCCTTCTTCTTCTTCTTCTTCTTCTTCTTGTTGTTCTTCCTCTTCTTCTTCTTTTTCTTCCTCTTCTTCTTCTTCTTTTATTAATATTTATAAAAAAACACATAAAGGGTTGGAAAGTGTACAAGAAGATTTGCTGCTGCTGCAGCAGCAGCAACATCAACTCGAACTGCAGCAGCAGCAGCAGAGACGCAGGAAACTGCAGCAGCAACATAGCAGCAAAAGAAGAAGACCTCCTGTTAGAGATCATACTAGTTCTAGTACGGGTAGTGATAACAGCAGCAGCAGCAGCAGCAACAGCAACAGCAGCAGCAGAAGCAGCAGCAATAGTAGTCGTCATGGTAGTCATAGTAATACTAGTGCAGATGACTCTGATACAAGCAGCAGCAGCACCAGCAGCAGCAGCAGCAGCAGCAGCAATACCAGCAACAACGGCACTGCAACAGATTCACACTCACGCAGCGATCTATACTCTAATAGTCATTCTGCTGCTGCTGCTGCTGCTGCAGCAGGAGATGCTGCTGCAGCTCAGGTGGATGTACAGCGCGAGCTGCATGCACTGCAGCAACTCTTTGGGAATGATGATTCTCTTCCTAATGCTGCTGCTGCAGATCAGCAGCAGCAACAACAGCAGCAGCAGCAACAGCAGCAGCAGCAACAAACAGCAAAGACTGATGCAACAGAAGGGAAAGAGAATCATAGAGTCCGTTTTGCTGCTGAGCCTAAGTTGTCTCCTCGTGCACCTTCGCGCCGCAGCAGCAGCAGGAAGACAAGGGAGAGGGAGCAGCAGCAGCAGCAGCAGCAATTTGAGCTGCTGCACGATTTGGTGCCACAAGGCTTCTCCTCTAGGCCTCTTAGAGTCCCCCCTAATGTAGCTGCCTATACACCCGAAGCATCTAAGCGTCGTGTGCTGCAGTTGCTGCAGCGGGTGCAGCAGCTGCAGCACAGACGGTTGGTGCGGCAGCAGCAACAACAGCAGCAGCAGCAGCAGGAAGATCCGGGAGCAGCAGCAGTTGCGCATGCAATTGCTGCAGACTGCAGCAGCATGAGGACTTCTTTTGCTGATTTGCTGCAGTGCGCCTTCGTAAGAGTTACAGCAGAGGTGGGGCGCAGCAAGGGAGAATCCGCATAGTTGCAGCAGCAGCAGCAGCAGCAGCAGCAACAGCAACAGCAGCAGGTGCTGCTGTTGGTGCTGCTGTTTCTGTGTGCTGCCAATAGCAGCCGAAAAGGCGTAGCTGTAGTGCCTTGGGAGCATTGCAGCTACCGCAGCTGCTGCTGCTGCTGCTGCTGCTGCTGCAGTACCAGCAGCAGCAGCAGCAGCAGCAGCAGCAGCAGCACACGCAACAGCAGCACAAGCCGCAGCAGCAGCACCGAAGCAAGTTTTGCGGCAGTAGCTGCAGCAATTGTAACAGAGAAAGAAGGAAGACAGCAGCAGCAAACACAACAGTTGCTGCTGTTGCTACTTCTGGTGCTGCAGCTCTGCTGCACCGGTCGTTGCCGCTGCTGCTGCTGCTGCTGCAGCAAACTGCAGCAGCAGCAGCAGCAGCAGCAGATTTGGCTTCCGTTTTTTCTCTACAACTTTATAGGCGAATTGCCTATACACCCTAATTGTTTAATCAGCTTGTTTTACTTCTTTCGTTGCTGCTGCTGCTGCTGCTGCTGCTTCTGCTGCTGCCTCTGCTGCTGCTGCTTTTATTTTTTTTTTATTTATATTTTCTTGTTTTCTTTTTTGTCTTTTCCCTTTATTGTCCTTTTTTATTTATTTTTTATTTATTTTCTTTTTTTTTTTCTTCTTTTTCTTGTCTTTGTCTGTTTATTATTTTATTTATTGTGTCTTTTTCTTTTATTTAATTAACTCGTGTCTTTGTCTTTTATTTTATTTTTTTTTTTCTGTGTCTTTGTCTCTTTTTTTTTTTATTTATTGTGTCTTTGTCTCTTATTTATTTATTTATTTATTTATTTATTTATTTATTTATTTATTTATTTATTTATTTGTGTCTTTATATAAATATAAAATATTTATTTATTGTGTCTTTGTCTTCTTATTTAATTATTATTTATTTATTTATTTATTTATTTATTTATCCATAAATAAATAAATAAATATTAAATTATTTAATTAACATATTATTTATATATTTATTTATTTATTTATTTATTTATTTATTTATTTATTTATTTTTTTATTTATTTATTTATTTTGTGGTGTCTTATCACCATACACACCAATTAGCCTTAGTATACAGCTAGCTGTAGCTAGCTGTAGCTAGCTACTGCTCGTTGCAGCTAGCTGTAGTTGGCTATGGCTAGCTGTATATATTTATGGCTAGCTGTAGCTAGCTGTAGCTAGCTGTGGCTAGCTGTAGCTAGCTGTGGCTAGCTGTAGTATACAGAGGATCTCTCGGGTGTATAGGCAGGTGTGTGGTGCTGCGGTGTATCGTTGTTGTTACCTTCCTTAAGGGTAATTATTTATTTATTTATGAATAAATAAATATAAATGAATAAATAAATATAAATAAATAAATATAAATAAATAAATATAAATAAATAAAATAAAATAAAAAAGGAATTAAAAAGGATAAATAACAGCAAAAGTACACAAGAAGAAGCAGCAGCAGGAGCTGCCTATACACCCGAAGGAAGCAGCAAAATAAAAAAATAAATAAATAAAAATAAAATAAATAATAAAAATAATAATTATTAATGTGTCTTATTAAGGAATTATTGTTGTTGCTGCTGCTGTTGCTGCTGTTGCTGCTGCTGCTGCTGCTGTGGCGGCGGCGGCGACTCTCTAAGGAAATATTGTAAGTCCTTGCTGCTGCTGCTGCTGCCTCGTGCTGCAGGGCTGCTGCTGGGGCTGCTGCTGCTGCTGCTGCTGCTGCTGCAGCAAATGATGAAATAATTAACTCCCTCTTCTTTTGCTGTTTAGATTTTTTTTTGCTTGTTACCCTGACAAGCAGCAGCAACGGCGACTGCGAGCTCCCCATATTCGGAGCAGCAGCAGCAGCAGCAGCAGCAGCAGCAGCAAACGCTCTGCTGCGCTGCTGCATGCGCCAGTACCTGGGAGTGAGCGCCCATAATAAGCAGCAGCAGCAGCAGCAAAAGGCCTTCCCTGGCCTTAGCAGCAGCAACAACACCATACAACACTCTAGACACTGTAGTGACAGCAGCGGCAGCAGCAGCAACTGCAGCAACTGCAGCAGCAACTGCAGCAACAGCAGCAGCAGGGTAGAGAGCGAGCGGCCCCACGAACGACGACCTCACTTTGAGGTGTATGTACACTGAACAGTTGCTGCAGCTGCTGCAACAAAGCCAGTAGCAGCAGCAGCAGCAGCAGCAGCTACTGCCGCAACAAGTATGCTGTAGCAGCACGAACCTGTTTCTGCTGCTGTTGCTGCTGCTGCTGCTGCTGTTATCCATCCCCACGGAAGTGCCATTCTTAACTACCCAATGAAGCAGCAACAGCAGCAGTAGCTGCAGCGGGGGTTGCAGCAGCAGCCAGGGGAGTGCTGCTGCTGCTGCAGCCACCCATACCGCTGACACGGAAACAGCAGCAGCAGCATGCAGGGGAAACACTTGCAGCAGCAGCAGCAGCAGCAGCAACAGCTGCTGCTGCAGCAGCCACACGTGCCGCAGCCTCTACTGCAGCAACAACAGCTGCAGCAGCAGCCTTTACTCCAGCAACAACAGCTGCAGCAGCAACCCCTACAGCAGCAGCAGCAGCTGCAGCAGCTGCAGCAGCAACATTACATGCAGCAGCAGATTGTACCTCCGACCCATACTCATCAGAATGCGCAGCAGCAGCAGATGCAGCAGCAGCTGCAGCAGCAGCAGATGCCACTGCTGCAACACCGGCCGATGCAACTTCCTCAGCAGCATATACAGCAGCAGCAGCAGCAGCACCCACTGCAACAGCACCAGGAGCAGCTGCAACTGCAGCAGCAGCACCAGGAGCAGCAACAACTGCAGCAGCGGCGGCAAAGCCAGCTGCAGCCAGGTGCTGCTGCTTCCCCGCTGACTGCAGCAACAGTAGCAGCAGCAGCAGCAAAGCCGGCAGCAGCAGCGCAGCAGTCGCCAGCACTACGCCTCCGAAGCAACGGCATGCCTGAGCAGCAGCAGCAGCAGCAACATCAGCAGCAGCTGTTGCAGCAGCAGCAGCAGGCAGCTGCATCATCTTTGTCACGAGCCCGTTATGTTGCTTCCCCTGCAGCAGCTGCTGGCTTGGGTCCTGTTGCTGCTGCGCACCATGCAGCAGCAGCAGCAGCAGCAGCAGCAACTCCAGCAGCAGCAGCAGCAGAGTTTAGGCCTCGATGGATTCCTAATTACACAGTAGCAGCAGCAGCAGTTACGGAGGCAGGACAAGCTTTGGATAATATTGTTGGTGCAGCAGCAGTTGCTGCTGCTGCTGCAGCAGCAGCAGCAGCAGCGCATGCAGCAGCAGGAGCAGCAGGCGCGGCCGCAAGCAGCATTAAGCTGCCGATTGTGTCGCCCTCCAAGGCCTTGCTGCTGCAGCAGCTGCTAGAGGAGATCGATTTGGCTGCTGCTGCAGTGCAGCAGCAGCAACAACAGCAACAGCAGCAACTGTGGCTGCTGGGGCAGCAAAGGAGTGGTGATACATTGAGGGAAGAACAGCAGCAGCAGCAGCAGTTGCTGCTGCTGCAGCAACATCTGCAGCAGCTGCTGCAGGTCCGCTCGCTAGCGCAGACACTTCTATCGGGAGTTGCTGCTGCAGCAGGAAGGTTTAAGGAGACTGCAGCAGCTAACGCAGCAGCAGCAGCAGCAGCAGCAGCAGGCAAGTTGCCGCAGACCGTCCGGACCCCTGACCTTAGCGGCCTTGCATCTGTACCGAGCAGCAGCAGCAGCAGCAGCAGCAGCACGCAGCAAGGAAGCTGCCCTAGTGGACCAAGCAGGGTGGGTGCTGCTGACATATCTTCTCCGCAGCAGCAGCCGCAGCAGCAGCAGCAGCAACAGCAGCCACAACAGCAGCAGCAGCAGCAGCTTGCTAGCGACAAGACATGGCAAGCAGTACGGTTAGCACAACAGCAACAACCTGCTGCTGCTACACCCCCTGTTGCTGCTGCTGCTTCTGCTGCTGCTGCTGCTCCTACAGCATCGCAGGTGGCGCAGCTATTTGCTGCTCCTAATGAACTTCCTGGTGTACCCGCGCTGCTGCAGCTGCTGCGCTATACTTTTCCTGCTGCAGAGAAGCAGCACCAGCTGCAGCTGCTGCTGCAGCAGCAAGAGCAGCTGCTGCAGCATCTGCTGCCTGAGGAGGAAGCATCGAAGGAAACTTCCTCTACATCGCCAGCAGCAGCAGCAGCAACAGCAGCAGCAGCAGAATCGCCATTACGCCTTATAGATAGCTCGTATGATGTGTCTCAGTTTAGTGCAGCAGCAGCAGCTGCTGCTGCTGCAGCAGAAGCAGCAGCAGAAGCAACAGCAGCAGATGATGGTGTATCTCTGCCTGAACCTGCTGTAGTCCCTCTGCCTCCGCAGCAAGGTCCTCCTGCTGCTGGCTGGCAGCACGGAGAGCAGCAGCAGCTGCCGCTGCTGCTGCTGCTGCGGCGTAAGAGACAAAACCCCACACCTAATTACAGGCTGCTGTCTCAGCGATCGCAGCAGCAGCAGCAGCGGCGGCTGCTGCGTTGGCGTAAGCACCAGCAGCAGCAGCTTGATTATCATCATCAGCAGCATAGAACAGCAGCAACAGCAGCAGCAGCAGCAGCAGCAGATTGGCGAAGCTTAGAGGACCCCGTGCTGCTGCCTGCTGCTGTCCATTTGCTGCCGCAGCATCGCCGTCTATGTGTTTTGTTTTTAGATATAAAAGCTGCTTGTGGCACTGCAGCAGCAGAAGCCTTGCAGCAACATCTAGCAGCAGCAGCAGCAGCAGCAGCAGCAGCAGCAAGTGGTGCTGCTGCTGATGTTGCTGCTGCTCCAGGAGGGTGCACTGCAAAGACTGCGCACCGAAACGAAGCAACTCATGGTGTGGGGAAGACAGCAGCAGCAGCAGCAGCAGCAGCAGCTGCAGCATCTCTGGAGGGAGATGGAGGAGGCGTTAATAACTGCAACAGCAGCAGCAGCAGCAGCAGCAGCAGTTTGCTGCCAGCAGCAGAAGCAGTAGTATGGGATATGTGTGATGTTGGTGTTGCTCTTAAGGGTCTTGTGTCTTCTTGGCTAACAGATAATAATATACCATACACTATACATATCAGTATACTGCAGCAGCAGCAGCAGCAGCAGCAGCAGCAGCAGCAGCAGCAGCAGCAACTGCAGCAGCAGCAACAACAGTCGCAGATGCTGGCGCAAGCGCATCGCCCCGCGACACGATCTAACCAGTCCAGCAGCAGCAGTTCTAGTACAGCAACTGCTGCTGCATCTGCAGCAGCTGCAGCAGCAGCAGCTGCTGCTGCAGCAGCAGCAGCAGTAGCAGGAGCACCTGCAGCAGTTGGCGACATGCCCTATACCATCAATGTGATGGATTTGCTGCTGAAGAATCTGCGGCAGCAGCTTGCTGCAGCGCAGCAGCGGGAAGCTGATTTTACTTTGCTGCTGCAGCTGCTGCAGCAAGCAAAGAAGCAGCAGCAGCGGCTGGCGTTGCAGCCAAAGCATGCACAGCAACATTGTGCTGCAGCAGCAGCTGCAGCAGACGGCAGCAGCAGTAGTAGTAGTAGTAGTAGCAGTAGTAGTAGTTGTAGCAGCGACAGCAGCAGCTACAACCATAGCCAGAACGGCACACATGACAGCAGCAGCAGCAGCAGCAGCAGCAGCAGCAGCAGCAGCACTAGTGAATCGGATGCTGCTGCTGCTGCTTCTTTAGATCCTAAGAAGTTGGATTTTTTACCGCAACAATCGCAAGATGAGCAGCAATCGCAGCAACAGCAGCAGCAACAGCAGCAGCAGCAACAGCAGCAGCAGCAACAGCAGCAGCAACAGGAGCAGCAGCAGCAGCAGGAGGAGAGTGCCTCCTTCGTGAGTTTGCTGCAGCAGCAGCTAAAGAAAGTATTAATAATAAAGGCAAGAGACAGCAGCAGCGGATGGGAGATAAGAGACACATTGCTATGGTACCTAGATGCTGCTGATGCTGCAGTGTATGCGCAGGTGCAGCAGCTAAGTAAGGAGCTGCTGCTGCCTCCTCCTCTTGCTGCTGCTTATCTTGTCTCCTTGCTGCAGCAAATCACCAACAGCAGATATGCACTCGTGCTGCAGCATCAGCAGCAACTAAGACAAGCACATAAGGCATGGGGACTTGCACCACCCTTTTGCTGCAGGGCAGGAGCAGCAGCAGTAGCAGCAGCAACTGCAACAGCAGCAGCAGAAGCAGCAGCAGCTGATGTTGCTGCTAATGCTGATGCTGCTGCTGCCGCCGCCGCCGCAGATGCAGCAGCAGCAGGGCAGCAGCAGAATACACAGACTGACGGAGCTGCTGCTGCAGACGAAAAAGCAGCAGCAGCAGCAACAACAACAACAGCAGCAGCAGCAGCAGCAGCAACGAACGGCTGTCCAAGCAGTAACAGTGTCAGTATAGGTGTTGGTATAGGGAGCAGCAGTGTAGCGGCAGCCGCAGGGCAGCAGCAGCAGCAACAGTTGCAGCAACAGCAGCAACAACAGCAGCAGCAGCAGCAGCAGCAGCAGAACCGCAGCAGCATTTTACGTGGATGGTCGGATGACGTCAAGACACACCGCGGCCTCTTCATCTATTGGTTAGTCTATTAGCTAGCTAGCTAGCTAGCTAGCTAGCTACTCTGCTGCTGCCCTAGCTAGCTAGCTAGCTAGCTAGCTAGCCACCTAGTTATTCATCTTGCTAGTTAGCTAGTTCGCCACCTAGCTAATCACGTATGTAGCCATCTAGCTACGTAGCTAGCTAGGTACCTAGCTAGCGAACAACATAACTAACCATGTATCTAGCTAGCCACCTATCTAGCTAGCCATATAGCTAGCTAGCCATATAGCTAGCTAGCTAGCTATGTATATATGTGTATTTGTTGTGTGTACAGTCCTGAGGGTGGTGAATCTCTTCTTTCTCCTTGGACAGAATTCATCAAAAGAGTTGAACGAACCTGCAGCAGCAGACCGAGGCCGTTGCTGCTGCGCAGCAGCAGCAGCAGCAGCAACAGCAGCAGCAGCAGCAGCAACAGCAGCAGCAGTAGTAGTAGTAGTGATAGTGACAGCAGCAGTGATAGCGAAGGGGAAGCCAATCACAACTACACAAGGAGGCAAGGAGTATCGCCAGGGAGTGACAGCAGCAGCAGCAGCAGCAGCAGCAGCAGCAGCAGGGTCCCAAGCATATGTTCACGACTAGATACTAATGTATCTCGTGTTATTGCTTCCTGCTGCGCTGCTGCTGCTGCTAGACGACGTCTTGCTGCTGCTGATGCGGTGGTGCAGCAGGTATGGAGACCTAGAGGCAGCAGGCAAGCAGCAGCAGCAGCAGCAGCAGCAGCTGCTGCTACTGCTGCTTCTACACGACTTGCCACAGGGGCTTCTGCTGCTGCTGAGTCTGCTGATGCAATAGCTGACGGACCAGAGCACTGCAACATCCCGCTGCAGCAGCTGCAGCAGCAGCAAGAACAGCAGCAGCAGCAGCAGTGGGGCCCCACACTTACATGGACCCCAGGGGGGCAGCAATGGCACAGAAGGCTGCCGCCCCCCAAGCGAAAACGACGCTAGCTGCTGCTGTTGCTGCTGCTGCTGCAGTTGCTGCTACTGCAATTGCTACAGTTGCTGCTGCTGCAGTTGCTGCTGCTGCAGGAAGGGGGCGACAGCAGCAGCAGCATATGCAATATGTTGTATGTGTATGTGTCGCGTCCATCTGAACCTCAGCAGAGCAAGTATCTGTTTGGCTAGCTGCCCTCTAGCTAGCTAGCTAGCTAGCTAGCTAGTCAGCTAGCTAGCTAGCTAATTAGCTAGCTAGCTAGCTAGCTACCCGTCACTTCTATCCTACCGCCGTGCATATAGGCAGATGCTACTACTCGCTACTCCCTTAGGGGAAGTCCTCCTGCTAGCTAGCTAGCTAGCTAGCTAGCTAGCTAGCTATCTATCTATCTAGCCAGTTAGTTAGCTAGCTAGCTCGATAGATAACCAGCTAGCCAACTGGTCAGCTAGCTAGCCAACTGGTCAGAGGCAGTGGAGTCCGCAGCTAGCTAGCTAGGTAGGCGACTGTGCTGCTGCTAGCTAGTCTAGTGTTGTAGCTAGCTAGGCTAAGTAGTCTCCTCTGCTGCTGCTGCTGCTGCTGCAGCTAGCCAGCTAGCTAGCTAAGTGTTGCAGCTAGCTGGATGCTGCAAACGTACAGAAAGAAAGTAACCTCAAGGGGAGAGGCATCATAATCAATAACCAATTTTCTCTGCAGCAGCAGCAGCAGCAGCAGCAGATACGGCTGCTGGTGCTGCTTCTACTTCTGCTGCTACTGCTTCTCCTGTTGCTGCAGCAGATGCTGCTGCTGGTAAGCGAATTACCACTGTGCTGCCTATGCGGGCCCAACAGCAGCAACAACAGCAAGATGGCGGTCTCCTGTTGCTGTAGAATCCGAGTTGCTGCTGTTGCTGCTGCTGTTGTTGCTGCTGCTGCTGGCATTCCATGACCGCTGCAGCTGCAGCAAACGGATCCCTATGTGTGCCCTTCGGGTGCGCTGCTGCTGCTGCTGCTGCCATGTTGCAACGAGATCAAGATAGTCCCGCTGCAGCTGCAGCAGCAGCAGCAGCACCATCATATTCAGCAGCAGCAACACCAGGCCGACATTCCTGCAGCAGCAAGACAAACATTAACCCTAACCACACCAATATATATATATAGATAGCTAGCTAGCTAGCTATATCTAGCTATCTATACCTACCTAGCTAGCTATATAGATATATAGCTAAGGACACGTGCAGCTACCCTACACTGTATGTATCTAGCTATGTAGCTAGCTAGCTAGCTATCTATCTATCTAGCTAGCTAGCTAACCAACAAGCTAGCCAGTTACCCAGTTAACCAACCAACCAGCTATACACATCCCACCACCACCCAATCTAGCTAGTTATCTAGCTAGCTACCTACCTACGTATAAATAAATAAATAAAATAAATAAATAAATATAAATAAATAAATATAAATAAATATAAATAAATAAATAAAATAAATAAATAAATAAATAGACTTACGTAGCAGTACTAAGTGCTGGTACTTTATCCGGTGCGAAGGCAACAGCACCAAGAGAAAGGATAAAACAAAACTCAAATAAACGAAGAGATAAAAGTAATAAACAAACACGTCTTCTTCTTACCCTGTATACAAGAAAAAAAGAAGAAAAAGGACAAGAAAAAAAAAAAGAAAAGAAGAAGAAATACATACAATTATATATATATAACAAATCATACACAATTATGTCTTATTCGTACACTAAAATAGTATATACACAACAACAATATAACCTTTATATACCATATATATTTTTTACGTATTTTTTACGTTTTTTTTTCTGTATATTTGTGTACGTTTTTTTTTTATTGTTTATTATTATTACGTATTATTATATATTTGTATTATTCTTTTTTATTATTTATTATTTTATTTATTTATTTATTTATTTATTTATTTATTTATTTATTTATTTATTTATTTATTTATATATCTTATTATAAAGAAAAAAAATATAAATAGTAATAAATATACACAACAACAATATAACCTATATATAATATTATTATTATTATTTATACCCCTGGTACCCCATCTATTGCTGCTGTTGCTGCTGCTGTTGCTGCTGCTGCTGTTGCTGCTGCTGTTGCTGCTGCTGCTTACATGCTTTCATCAGCAGCAAGAAGAGCAGGAAGAGGAGAGACAGCAGCAGCAAATAAACCCTTAAGGAAGGCAGGAAGAAAAGATGATGATGAGCTCAGGTATAATACCACATAAAATGTCTGCATGCAGCAGCAGCAGCAGCAGCAGCAGCAACAGCAGCAGATGCAGTTGGAGACAAGGCAGCAGCAGGAGCAGCAACAGGAACAGCAGCAGCAGCAGCAGCTGCTGCTGCTGTTGTGCTGCATTAATCCCTATTCAGTCTTAGATGTATATTATATCAATAAAAAGATTAATTTATTAATTATAAATAAATAACTAATTAATTAAATATAAATAAATAAATAAATAAATAAATAAATAAATAAATAAATAAATAAATAAATAAATATAATTACCTGTAAGAAGAAGACAGTAAGGGAGTTATAAGGAGAGAATAAACAAAAAAATAAATAAATACAACAAACAAACAAACTAGTTATTAATTAATTAATATAATTACTTAATTAATTAATTAATAAATTAATTAATTAATTAATTAATTAATTAATTAATTAATTAATTAATTAATTTACCTGTAAGAAGAAGACAGTAAGGAAGTTATAAGGAGAGAAAAGATGATGACTAACAATACCCAAGGATAACATTCGTAAACTTATATCTATACTATGAAATAATAATACCATTACTGCAGCAGCAGCAGCAGCAGCAGCAGCAGCAGCAGCAGCAGCAGCAGCAGCAGGAGGGGGAGAGAGGGAGGAGGAGGAGCAGGAGGAGGAGCAGGAGGAGGAGCAAGAGCAGCAGCAGAAGAAGCATATGCAGCACAAGCAGCACAAGCAGCAAGAGGAAGACGATTAATAGTAGTATTGGTAGTAGTAGATCCAGCAGCAGCAGCAGCAGCAGCAAAATATCCTTCTCTTCTCTGCTGCTATATAAATAGATCTAACTATTGCTGCTATTACTGCTGCTGCTGCTGCTGCTGCTATTTCTTCCTAGTGTATGTGCTGGCAAAACAACAACAACAACAACAACACCAACAGCAGCAGCATGAGCAGCAGCAACATGAACAACAACAGCAGCAGCACAAGCAGCAGCAACAACAGCAACAACAGCAGCAGCAGCAGCAGCAGCAGGAGGTGTTGTACGTACAGCAGAATGCAGCAGCCTTAGGCCTACGAGAGAGGAGAGCATAACAACCATTTGCTGCTTGGCATGCACGAACAAGAATATTCTTAGATACAAGAACAGCAACAGTGCAGCAGCAGCAGCAGAAGCAGCAGCAGCAACTCAGCAGCAGCAACTTCTGTACACTAGCAACACGCCAACTACCGCTGCGGTTGCTGCTGTCATTTAATAAAGAAAATGCATCCCCTGGGCTCCGTAAATCTGTACCTCCATCCTCTGCAGCAGCAGTAACAGCAGCAACAGCAGCAGCAGCAACAGCAGCAGCAGCAGCAGCAGCAGGAGCAGCAGGAGGAGGAGCGTACCATGTATAAAATGTGTACCGTTACCAAAGAGAAGCATATTTGTATATACATGTAACAAAGGTAAATGTGTTAAAGGAATAGATACAAACTCTATCTCCTCTAATCGGCTCGTGCTGCTGCTGCTGCTGCTGCTGTTGCTGTTGCTGTTGCTGTTGCTGTTGTTGTTGTTGTTGTTGTTGCTGTTGCTGCTGTTGTTGTTGCTAGCAGTAAATGCCTTCGTCTGCATATACATATACATATACATATATATATATATATTAT